>NC_064810.1:19804858-20012241 GCF_023721935.1 Panthera uncia
AAAGAAAGAAAAGGAAAGAAGGAAAGAAAAGGAAGAAAGAAAGAAAATAAAGAAAGGAGGAAAGAAAGAAAAGAAAGAAAGAAAAGGAAGAAAGAAAGAAAAGGAAGAAAGGAGGAAAGAAAGAAAAGAAAGAAAGGAAAGAAGGAAAAGAAAGAAAAGAAAAAGAAAAAAGAAAGAAAGAAAGAAAGAAAGAAAGAAAGAAAGAAAGAAAAAGAAAAGAAAGGAGGAAAGAAAGAAAAGGAAGAAAGGAGGAAAGAAAGGAGGAAAGTGCTTTAGTGCTGGTACTTTTGGAATATAAAATATTTGATCTCTGTGAGGGAATTTGTTGTTTGTCCCTGTATAGTGTTCAGAACATAGTAAATATTTAATAAATAATTAAAGAGTACAAAATTCCAATACCCTTCCAGAGTTTAGTTTTAAATTGAGCAAAACTGGTATTTCATACAGTATAGTTGTGTGTGAATGTAAATTTTATATATTTGGAAAAGAGTGGGTGGCTGTATCTCTATAAAGCAAGTCTGGGAATTTCACAGTTACTCTGGCAGGGATTCTCTTCATAAAAATCATAACTTATCTTTAACATAACCCTTAAAATTTCAAGAAGTGATACCTAATTTTTGTCATAATTAGTTCTGTATGGAAGAATAAAAATTGTGCTCTAAAAGAAAACCAAACATTAAAACTTAATTTTATTTACACCAAATATTTTCTACCTTTAAAATTAAAAAAAAAAGTATAAAAGATGCTAAAATCAAATAAGAAAAAGTAAAAGAAATATTTTAGATAAGACACCTTTATATAAAAAGGATCAACATACCTGGGAAGTGTTTTCCAGGTAACTGAGCCTGAAACAAAATGAATCAATTTTTCAATTTAAGCAAGTGGATTTTGTGTGAAGATGAGTTTGGTAACTTTTTCTTTGCCAAGAAGACTTCTTTGAGTAACCACAATACTTGAAAATAATTCTAAATTAAATGCAATGCTGGGGCACCTGGGTGGGTCAGTCAGCTAAGTGTCTGGCTCTTTTTTTTTTTTTTAATGTTTATTTATTTTTGAGAGAGGGGGAGAGACAGAACATAAGTGGGGGAGGGGCATAAAGAGAGGGAGACACAGAATCTGAAGCAAGTTTCAGGCTCTGAGCTGTCAGCACAGAACCTGACGTGGGGCTCAAACCCACCGACCACGAGATCATGACCTGAGCTGAATTTGGACAATGAACCGACTGAGCCACCTCAGTCACCCCAAGTGTCTGGCTCTTGATTTTGGCTCAGGTTGTGATCTTGCAGTTCATGAGTTCAAGCCCTGTGTCAGGCTCTGTGCTGACAGTGTAGAGCCTGCTTGGGATTCTCTCTTTCTCTCTCTCTCTCCCTCTCTGCCCCTCCCCAGCGCTCTCTCTCTCTCTCTCTCTGTCTCAAAAATAAATAAACATTAAAAAAGCATATTAAATCCCATGCTGCTTTAGTAAATATTACTTACAAGACATCCCCTTGCTTCCTACCATATTTAGGAGAAACCTATTTATTTCATCATATTTAGGCAAAATCCTTCCTGTGGTCTACAAGTGCTCTTGAGTCTATGATATAGACCACAGCTACTTCTACAGTGTTGCCTCCTTCCTCCCTACCTCTCTATCTACTCCTCATTCCGGGCTAGCTGCTTACTAAGCTCTGCCTGCGCCTATTGCCCCCAGTCACATGTGCTACTTCATTCAGTGTTCAGCTCACCTGTCACCTCGGACGAGTGTCCGTTTATCATCACCCTTTCTAAAGTGCTGTCCCACTTACCACCCACTTGCACTCTCTCTGTCTCAAAAATAAATAAACATTAGAAAAGGGGAAGACAATAGCAAATGACAGAAAGAAAGGGCATCCCTGTGAGGGGGAATAACATCAACTAAGGACAGGTGACTATTGAATGGAGGGGAGGTTAGAGGTGCGGATCTCCCGCGCAATTGAAGATCTGTGTATAACTTACGACTCTTCCCAAATTGACCTACTAAGAGCCTACTGTTGTCTGGAAGCCTTATCCGTAACATAAATGGGCTGTTAATGCGTGCTCTCTAGGTTCTATGTATTATATACTGCATTCTTACGATAAAGTAAGCTAGAGAAAAGGTTAAGAAAATCGTAATGAAGAGAAAAATACGGTACATTTCCAGCACCATACTGTATTTATTGATATCGTAAATTTACATAATCTGCTTTCCAAGATGAATTGTCTGTCGGTACCTACATCCCTCTTGTGTCCCATGATGCAAAACAGTGCAGATGTTATACTTATTACCAACAGTAGATATCAAAAATGAAAAAGATGATGTGCGGCCTTTAGGTGTGTGCATAAGTTTTGATAAATTTCAATTTATTATAAGAGATATTATGCTTACAAATAATAAAACATGCTAGACGTCACATATGTTATGTATTCACGGCATGCCTTTTTCTTAATTATTCTGAATATTTCTGGGCTACAGAGTTCACCTGTGAGTTTTGTCAAATTGTCGCAAGTCTCCAAAAAATTTCCGGTATCATTATTTGAAAAAAAAAAAAATCATATATAAGTGGATCTGCACAATTCAAATTCGTGTGTAGTTGAATGAACAGTAGCATAGTGAGCAGATTGATTTCTGTGTGAAGATGTCTTATATAATCAAACGTTTACAGGCAAGGTTAAAAACAGAAGAAAAACGAATACATTTGCACTTGGTCTTATAGACTTATCAAACTTTTTTATTACATTCTCCTAGTAATAAAAAATTACGCAGTACCATATATTAAATATTAGTCAATTTTTAATGATCTCTTTTAGTAGTAATAAATCTAAAATATTATTAAGAATATGTGGATGCCTCCAGGAGGAGCTTTCACATCCATTGAAGAATGTGCATCCCCTTTTAAGAGCTCATTGGTTTATGCATTGACAAAAATGGGACAGGGACTGACGGTTTTTAAGTATGACTGTGACAAAATTGCCGCAGGATCTTAGAAGGTTAATCATTGATGCGATGCAGCAATAGAAGAACAAAGTGAGATGGAGGCAGTGGGGCAAGTGGAAAGACCATCTCCATGGGCCATGCATAAAATAGGAAGATAGATATCCACAGTGGAGATGTTTCTGATATCAAACACATGATGATTTTTATAGCCTCGCTCATTAGTATTAAACAAGACATTGACTCTCCTACATCCAGTAGTCTGAGGCTCTTGAGTAAATGGGGTAATGTCTTTGACTCCTCCCCTGTCTTTGAGAACAGAACATCTGCAGTGTAATAGAGAAAATAATGTTCGTGATAATGATTTTAATGATCTAGAACAAGTTAAATTGCATTTCATATGGGGTGTAGTGAAATATGCTGAACGTGACTTCAAATTATTTTGATGATAAGCCTTTAAATATACCTTCTGAAATTTGTCCTAGAGATTCTTCACATCAAATAAGTGCCTTCTGTAGGTTGTGTTATAGTATACTTTGTATTTGTGCTAAAATCTTAAATGTCCAGATGTGAGTGGATTAGAGCATGGAGGTGAACTCTATTAAAAATTTGCTGACATGTTGTATCCATTTTTGAATCTGGAAACTATAAAAATACTTTAATGCTTCTGTGAATTAAATTTCCATAAAAGCTGTCATGAAATATTCATCTTTATTTTGTCATATTTTGTTTAGTTTATTTTTTTAAGTTTTTATTTATTTTCTAGTTGGTTAACACATAGTGTGATATCGGTGTCGGGAATAGAATGTGGTGATTCATCACTTACATATAACATCCGGTGCTCATCACAAGTGCCCTCTTTAATACGCATCACTCATTTAGCCCATCTCCAGCCCACCTCCCTTCCAGCAACCTTACTTTATTGTCTACAGTTAAGTTTCTTCGGGTACCTGGGTGGTTCAGTTGGTTAAGCGTTGGACTTTGGCTCAGGTCATGATCTCCCGGTTCGTGAGTTCAAGTCCCACATCGGACTCTGTGCTGACAGCTCAGAGCCTGGAGCTTACTTCAGATTCTGTGTCTTCTTCTCTCTCTGCCCCCCTGCTCCTCTGCTCTCTCTCTCTCTAAAAAATAAATAAACATTAAAAAAATTAAAAAGTGTTTCTTATGGTCTGCTTCCCTCTCTTTTTTTTCCCCTTCCCTTATGCTTGTCTGTTTTGTTTCTTAAATTCCATATATGAGTGAAATTGTATGGTATGTATTTTTCTCTGACTTATTTCACTTAACAGAATACACTCTAGCTCCATTCACGTTGTTTCAAATGGCAAGATATTCTTTTTGATGGCTGAGTAGCGTTCCATTAGATAGATTGTTAGAGAGATACATAGATAGATAAAGAAGATGTGATATATCACAGTTGTGATATATTCATCACCGATGTGATATATTCATGAGTAAATGGCCAATGGACATGTAGACTTTTTCCATAATTTGTCTACTGTTGATAATGCTGCTATAAACATCATGGTGCATATGCCCTCTCGTATCTGTATTTTTGTACCCTTTGGGTAAATACCTAGTAGTGCATTTGCTTGGCCATAGGATAGTTCTAATTTTTTCTAACTTTTTGAGGAAACTCAGTACTGTTTCCCAGAGTGGCTACAGCAATTTGCATTCTCACCAATAGTGTAAGAGGGTTCCCCTTTCTCTGCATCTTCACCAGCACCTGATGTTTCCTGTGCTGTTAATGTGAGCCATTCTGACAGGTGTGAGGTGGTATCTCATTGTGGTTTTGATTTGTGTTTCCCTGATGATGAATGATGTTGAGCATCTTTTCATGTGTCTTTCGGCCATCTGGATCTCTTCTTTATAAAAATGTCTATTCATATCTTCTGCCCATTTCTTTTTTTTTTTTTAATTATTTTTAATGTTTATTTATTTTTGAGACAGAGAGAGACAGAGCATGAACGGGGGAGGGTCAGAGAGAGGGAGACACAGAATCTGAAACAGGCTCCAGGCTCTGAGCTGTCAGCACAGAGCCCGACGCGGGGCTCGAACTCACTGACTGTGAGATCATGACCTGAGCTGAAGTCGGCCGCTTAACCGACTGAGCCACCCAGGCGCCCCTCTTCTGCCCATTTCTTATCGGGGTTGTTTTTTGGATGTTGACTTTGGTAAGTTCTTTATAGATCTTGGATACTAACCCTTTATCAGTTACGTCATTTGCAAATATCTTCTCTCATTCAAAAAGCGGCCTTTTAGTTTTGTTCATTGTTTCCTTCACTGTGCAGAAACTTTTTATCTTGGTGAAGACCTACTAGTTCATTTTCGCTCTTGTTTCCCCTGCCTATTTTCTCATATTTTACAAGCAAATCAACTATATAATACAATAAATATAGTATATAACACATGCATTTATTTGTATGATAAAACTGTATGCATTGATATGGTTACTAATAATTTTAAATATTAAAGAAAGAATATTTCATACAATCTACTTTCTTTAATTGCCAGAAATTCCATATTTATAGTAGAATTCTAGATGATTTGCTGCTTGGTGTTAGAAAATGTGAGAAATTTCCCAGTAGACAAGTAATGTCTATTCAAAACTGACATTTTGGGGCACGTGGGTGGCTCAGTCAGTTAAATGTCAGACTTCAGCTCAGGTCATGATCTCACGGTTTGTGGGTTCAAGTCCCACATCAGGCTCTGCACTGATAACAGGGAACCTGCTTGGGATTCTCTCTCTCTCTCTCTCTCTCTCTCTCTCTCTCTCTCTCTCTTTCTGCCCCTTCCTCCCTCTCGCTCTCTCTCAAAATAAATAAACTTTTTAAAAAAGTCTGACATTTTGGGGTGCCTGGGTGACTTAGTCACTTAAACATCCAACCTTGGTAGAGGCCATGATCTCATGGTTTGTGGGCTGACAGCTCAGAACCTGGAGCCTTTGGGAGCCTGTGTCTCCCTCTCTGTCTCTCTCTCTGCCCCTGCCCGGCTTGTGCTAGCCCTCTCTCTCAAAAATAAATAAATGCTTAAAATCTATACTGACATTTTTCTTAGTTTATCTTAGCCAGTTCAGTGCATAATTTGATCTGCAGTGTTTAAGTCCATTAGGATTACAGCTAGATATAGCACTTTTTTTCTTTAAGTTATTTATTTATTTATTTATTTATTTATTTATTTATGTATTTAGAGAAAGATAGAGAGTGAGTAGGGGCCTGGCGCAGAGAGAGAGATAGAGAGAGAGAGAGAGAGAGAGAGAGAGGGAGAGAGAGAATTCCAAGCAGGCTCCACACTGTCATTGTAGAGCCCACTGAGGGACTGGAACTCACAAACCATGAGATCGTGACCTGAGCTGAAACCAAGAAGCAGCTGTTTAACCAACTGAACCACCCAGGTGCCTCCAGATATAAAATTCTAATTCAACTATTATTCTTCATATGAATACATGAAAAACAAGACAAGAAATCTGTGATTTGAAATGTTACATACAATAACTTTCATTACGTGTACCATAACACGTTTTTTAATAATTAAATATTTCTGATAGGTAATAGTAATAATGTAAGTAATATTTAAATATTTTTCTCAAAATGTTTCTGAGTGTGAATAGTTCCCAAGTTGCATATTTACTTACCCAAACTACAAAACTAAAATATATTTGTGTATAAGTAAATTTATTCAACTTAGTTGAAACTAGTTACCTTTAAAATTCACTCCTTGTATCCCATAGTCTACACTAATGCTGTTTTGAAATAACTGAGCCGCACTTCTAACTGAAGTAGAATATGAGTGCTTAAGTATTTACACAAATAATAATGGGTGATAACTGTTTTGGGGGTACTTATTTCAGCAACTGTATTAAATGATAGAAATAATGTAAATTTTCGACACTGACAACAATCTTAGAGGTATTTACTATCATTATTCTTATTTGCAAGTGGGAAAAGTGAGGCTACATATTCACAGAGGAAAAAGCATACCTGAGAACTGAAACAAGAAGTCCTCGTTCAAATAACAAGATACTGGTGATACAGAGACGCTATTCAAGCCAGCAGTCTGTTTTCAGAGTCTCTCTGCCATCAGCAATATGCAATTCTCCCCCTCCAGTCAGTTTGGGTGGAAAGACTGGGGCAAAGGTTATTGCATCAAAGACCTTTTAAGTGTGTCAATTTCAAAATGCGCTCAACAGCTAGGGGGAAGTATTATAGATCTTTTTGCCATTCTGAGTTGTATACATATTCAAAAGTTAAAGAACACTGTTCCTTATAAGTTTCTGTCTTAAAACACACACACACACACACACACACACACACACACACACAAAACTTTAGGGATTTGTATTTTGAGATGTCAAAAGCTATTACTAGGAACAGAAGAGAACAGATAGATAATCTCTTGCCCCAAACCAGTAATTATACAGTCTGGCTTCTAAAGACTATGTTTCTGCATGTGTACATAGGAATCTAGGGCAAGCATCTTTTGCTTGAGTTAGTGGAAACTGAGAGTCCCAGGGCCTGAGAGTGTTTGAAGAAAGCATGAAATATATTGTAAATCTATGGATTGTGTTAGCCTATGTGTGAAGTAATGGATGATGCCTTTAGTAAAATCAGAACAGTTGGGGCGCCTATGTGGCTTAGTCGGTTAAGCGTCCAACTTCAGCTCAGGTCATGATCTCACAGTTCGTGAGTTTGAGCCCCCCGCCTTGGGCTCTGTACTGGCAGTTCAGAGCCTGGAGCCTGCTTCCGATCCTGTGTCTCCCTCTGTCTCTCTGTCCTTCCCCCACTCATGTTCTGTCTCTCTCTCTCTCTCTCTCTCTCTCTGTCTCTCAAAAACAAATAAAAATCAAAAAATTAAATCAGAACAGGTAGTTAAAAAAAAAAAGGGCTACAGGGTTCTAAAGAAAGTGGCGTAGGTATTCAGTATACACATTCTCGTATATACCGCGTGTATTCATACATACTACAGTAGCTTGATTCACAAGTAAAGTTGTGCTGTCTAGAACAGAGAAGAGGCTTCAGGACATATACAAATTCGTTTTATGCAACTCTCGCATGCACATGTATTAGCCAGAGCAGAAGTCCATGCCTTTCAGTAGAATCCCTCAAGTGTCCCCATAGCAACAACAAAATTGAAAGAAAAAGGTATTTCAGATTTGTTCTTAATTTGTAGTTGACCTAAGTAAACAATTGCAATTTAATATTCCCCCCCCCAACACTTTGAAGACAATATTTTACTGACTTCTGGGTTTTATTTTTGCAATGGTGAAATCTACTACATCTCTGTAGGTAATCAGTCTTTTATTAAGATCTCATTGCCTCAGTGTTTTAGGAATTTCTGTTGACACCCTTTTCAATTTTTTTTTCCATGCCTGGAAATCAGGCTTCCAGACTCTAAAGATGCCTATCTTTTGCCAGTTTACAACAAATTCTCAGTTATTACCTTCATCGAAAGTCCTTCTTTATTCTCAAATCTCTTCTTCTGGATCGATGCCAGAATTAGACACGGATGCCACGACCGCATCCATTAAATTAAATTTGGCATTGTTTTTCCATTTTTTTTTATCTTTTGAGCTTAAAATAACTTCTTCCAGTCTATTATCTAGTTTATGTGTTTCATTTGTCTCTGTTAAGCTATTTAACTTAACATGCCTTTCTTAAAATTTTAGTTATCACTTGATTAGAATGATAGAATACCTTCCAACACAAAAATCAACTTGATAAGTGATTTTGTTCCTTAGAAACTTGTTAATTAATCGCATGAGACTGTCACCTGCACATTCTTCCCCAGGTTTTATGTGTATAAGTGTACATTTTCAAAGCTCAGTTGAAGCCCTAACAATTGTTCTGATGATTGATGTGGTAGGATATTAATTTTCTAAATATGGTGAATCATAAAAAAATCATAAATCAACAACTTCATCTAAGTATAAAAAGTGAGACATTTTGACATGTTTGGAGAACATTATCCCTAATGTAACAAAGCTTTCTAGGTTAGGGCAACATGACATTTTCTTCACTCTCATTTTAGATTTTATGAATGTGTATTTCACTGTGATTTCAATGAAGAGAAAATAATTTTACCAAACAGTTGTTCCTCTTTTTAGTCCTTATAATTGACAACTAAAATTTAATATTTTCTATGTATATAAACTTTCTTTTACAGAGTACAAACTATTTTTCTTTCAAAAGGACATATATGTTTCATTCGAAAGTGAAATATTTGGTCAGTTAAAATTTATACTTTGTTATTTCTCTTTATGGCCACACAAATTATTATGTGATTTGGTTTAACAAGAGCTCAGTTTATAACTAGAATTGTTCTTTTATTTTAAAAATAAAAACGGTATCAATTTGGAAATAACAGCATGTTATAAATGAAACGTGTTATAAAATAAAATTATTCTAATACCTTCTATCCCTACTATTCAAAGGATAAAATGATTAACTACAGTTTGAAAATAGCCACCCCATTGGGTCTAGGCAGTAGCCTCACAGGATGTAATTACAATGTATACATTTTAATATAGAGATAGTAATTTGAATATTACTGAGCTTGTTTTATAAACACTGTAATTAAGGTCATGGACAGATTCCATTATTATGCTTTAAAATCTTATCAGTTCTCATCTCAGCAAAAGTCTTTATTTCAACTGAAATTTGCACCAAACAAATTTTTATAGTGAAAAAAGTCATTTTCCATCATATGACCCAGGATTATTTCCTCAATTCTGATCTCAGAGATTTGTGTTGTCGCTATTTACATTATTTTAAGGTATGGATTTGTCATGACAAAATACACTAACTTGGTATGTTAACATATTAATTTTAAATGGAAATGTGAATAGGGATGTGGTAGACATAAGTAGATGAAGTTAAGATATTAAATGCATATTCTCCCTTACACACAAAAATACTATATATCATCAATAAATGCATCCAGTACCAGAATAAACTACCTTTCTTCCAATGCCTGTAAATTCACACACAGTGGTCTGCCTTTATCCATGTTTTCAATCCTGGTGGTTTCAGTGGTCCAACCACAGTCCAGAAGCAGATGATCATCCATCCGATGTCTAGTCAAAAGGGCCATAGTAGTCTAACACCACATCGCAATACCTTTGTCACTTAGCTCACTTCATCACCTTACATAGGCATTTTGTCATCTCACATCATCATCATAAAAAGGGGGAGGACAGTGCAATAAGATCTTTTGAGAAAGAAAGAGAGAGAAATGACACTCAAAATACTTTTGTTGCAGTGTATTGTTATAATGGTTCTATTTTATCTTTACTTATTGTTGTTAATTAATTCTTGTGCCTAATTTATATATTAAATTTTATCCTAGGTATGTATTACAGGGAAAAACATAGTATATATAGGGTTCGATACTCTCTATGGTTTCAGGCATCCACTGAGGATTTGGAATGTACCCCTGGGTGAATAGGGAGAACTACTGTATTTTAGAAAACTTCTGCAAACACCTCTTCCATAAGATAACAAAGGAAACTATTTAGACACTATCTAAACTTAGGAATAGGCATTTGCAAAAGCGCAGAGAGGCCTGAGGTGGTGAAGTTTACTCTAAAAGCTGACGTAAATGTAGGCCCAACTGGAAGGATCCAGAACATCACCTTAAAAAAAACGTAGTAACTTAATAAAAGTACGTGTAATATAGAAATGTTGTCGAAACTAACCTATGTATATGTCAAACCATGAAATTTTTGTTGTGACGTAAACACACAGCCACACCCACACATACGTTTACATTCTTTGTAAGCCAAAAATTCGTTGGTTTCAGCGTATGTGAAGATTCCGTGATTGTACAATACGCATTACATGGTGTTTAAATGCAAAAAAAAAAAAAAAATCCTCACCAGTTTTTCCTCACCTTCTCTGAGGTATATTTTAACCTAACAGGTTACCAGATACCTTCCAAATCTAGTATTAACTGTTAGATCTCTGACAGGGGTGCGATTAAACCACTTGATGGGAATGAAGCCGTTGTAAACATTTGTACATATGAGGAATGTGTGATATTTTCAAGTGTTCCTGGTGGATTCCTATATAGCTAACCTGGATAACCTCCAGTCGTCCAAAAAACGAAATAACTTGTTTCATGTAAGAACCCCCCAAACCCAGAGGAATTAAAGAACAATACATTTATCATAGACTCTCATTGTCTGGGTCAGAAAATCTGCATGGCACCAAGAGAGGTCACTCTTTAGATTCACTTGGCAGATGGGTGGGTCCGGATGATCTGGTTTGCACCTTCGTTGAAAGCTGTCTGGCCGGAGACTCTGTTGACGGTCCCAGGGTTTTTGGGATTCATACCTTGCAACTCGGGATTTCTAGAGAAAGTCTTTCAAGAGCCCTAGAGGCCCACACTGAAATGTCCCTTTTGGCAGAGTCCCCGCAATTCCTGAAAGATCAGTTTGGCTACATTTATTTGGGCTAAGAATTCACTAAAACCCGCCCAGATTCAAGGAGAGGAAAAACATGCGATGCCCACCTCTCACTTAGAGGAGTAGCAAGGCATTTGCAGACGCTTCTAATCTACCATACAGAAGAAACTAAAAGATTGTTTAAAAAAAGTACTTTCATTTTAATATACTATTCTTCATATTAACTAGAGGGAAACAAGTGCGTTTCAGTTTCTTTCCAATTCAATCCTTAAGAATACCCCATGAGGTATAAACTAGGAATTATTGCTGGCCTCAGAATCGATGATAACAAAGTAGCTCTCTTATTCTTGTTTTAGGATCCTAAATATAATAGGGTAATGGTACATTCTGGGTAATAAGACAAGTTATGAAATCACAGGGAAATATGTTTCCCTCTATAAATAAGACATTAGTCTAATTTCTATTATAAGCCTTTGTAACTTTCATTTCCCTTGTACATTCAGAAAATCACATCCTAACTCATTCTGTACATGCAGACTCTCATAATTATTTTTATCTTAACGAAACATTCATTTGTATTAAAACATGTAGATGGTAATTCAGTAAATTGTACCTTAATATTGAAGTGTTATGGATTTATTAGAATCCTAATTTATATCCCTGGAACTTTAGAGGGTATCTTGTATTGCTAACTACTGCTTTTACCCCTTCGGAAAAGTTACGTTTTGGCTTATCTCTGAACAGAAATAATCACAGATGCAGAAGACTCCGTGGGGAAAAATGTAAATAAGATAATTTGGTCTTTTGTATCATGAATTGTTAACATGTAACCTTATCTCATTCAATCACGAAGTATAATTAATAGGTGATATGTAATGACTGCTTTGTTACAAATGATATCTAAATGTAATTAAATGTGTTATGCAATCAGTGCTTATTTTGAAAAACCAAATAGAGCATGCCTGTGATCTCCTTTGTTTTGAAAGCATGGTATCTTTGAAATGTTGAAAATACATGCGCTGGCTTTGGTTTAATCTGAAACATAAAAGCATTTTTAAACATTAAAAAGAAGGACCTAATTTTCCAAATTTCTTAGGCTTGATGATAATATAATAAAAAGTTTGGCTTCCAGTTATGAATAGCTATGTTCTTTTGTACACTTTCATAGTAAAGAATTAAGTGTTGGGTTCAAAGATAAAACGTCTGCTCTGGAAAGTTTTCTAACATAATAATGGGAAATTTTATTTCATTTTTAAAATCTCCATTCTATTTTACTGATAGAAGTTTGCAAAGCAAACAAACAAAACCGTTAAACATAATTTCAGTATAAAAGTAGCCTAAGTATTTGTAATGTTGAATATTTTATTCTCAGCAATAACTAGCTTCCCATGGTCTATTTAAAAGGAACTTACTAATAGTTTCATTGTTAAGATATGTATATCACTAATTAAAGCACCTTCCAGACCACCTAATAGCCCAGGCTTCAACTAGCAAGGAATAAAAAAATGAGATCAGTTCAGTTTTTGTCAGTCATTATGTGCAATTTTCAACTAGAATTTCCTCTAATCGTACTAAAAGCAGATAAGAAATTCTCTTGCCTCATCTGTTAAGATACAATGACACTAATTTTCAAGAATAATAACCAAATCAAAGGAGCAGGCTAAAATTTAAGGAAGAATATTTTTAAATTATGAAATTACTAGATGTACCTGAAACATGTATATTGGATTTAAATGAAGCTAGTCACTCTGGAGAGGAAGTGAGGGACACATACACGGAATCCAAATCACTTGTGTATCAAAGCGAATTTCCCCGTAAGAAATACTAGAAATGCAGATGATTCGTTTCACAACCCAAAAATATTCATATAAAAATGATCACAATACTGTAAGGTAGTACAAATAGGAAAGAAAATACAAAATAATGGAAAATAAACAAATTAACCTGCACATATCTTTGAAGACCTTCGCAGCTGGTGTGAGGGAGATAGCAGAGAGGAGGGTTATTGTGTAAGACGACTTTCACTATCACTAACGGAATCACTGCTATCGATTGGCTCAATGGAATCTTATTCTTTTCGTGCAACTTTAACAAGGAACCTATCCAATGATGCTTTTGCTTCCTTTTGAGGATTCCATGGAAATGTGGCATTGCATTGTTTGTTGTTAAACAGATTCATCTCCCACAATGCTACAGCCTTTCCAGGTGGTGCTTTTCTACAAAATTTTGCACTGTTTCCTACATTTTACACATTCTGTTATCTCACTTGAAGTGGGGGATCCCTCCACCTTTTTCTCCTCCTCCTCTGCAGATGAGATACAGATGTAAACTTCTTATAAAATCTTCCAATTTCGGCCACTCAAATACCTTGTTCATACTTCTCAATGATTTCCTTCTTAACTTCCACTGTGATCGTACCGGCTTTCTTTTTGACCTTTTTTCCGCATGGGGGCCATTGTATACATTCACATGGAGGTTGACTGTAGTACAGTATTGACAAACTCTTGTCATATGCTGTATTTCATGTAACTGGCAGTGAGGCAGCAGAGGAAAAGGTCTCTACCTGCAGGCAGCCTGACCTAGAACGAAGCAAAGCATTCCTAAGCTTACTCTTGTATGGAAAAGCAAAGGACTGTCCGTACAGTCTGCTTGGAAGTGACAAAAAAAAAAAAAAAATACACCAATGCCAGTTGTGGGCACCTTCCAACGTTCTGAAAAATCACTGATTTCTACCAAGCACCGCGGCTGGAGACCAAGCATCAGAGCATGGGAGATGATCACCCACAAACCCTCAGAGAGAGAAAGAGAGAGAGAGAGAGAGAGCAGAACCATTGGCTCAGTTGTGATCATGTGATGTTCCGTGCCATGTACTCCTCATATTGCAAGACATTGCTTGTTTATCAGGTTGAAATTTATTAGAAATGTTTGCTTATCTTGTGGAACATTTGCAGAAGGAGTTACTCACAATCCAAAGTTTTACTGTATCTTTTATTGGTTCTGTTTTTTGTTTTGTTTTGTTGATTTATTTTTTCTTTGGAAAATTCTAATACACCAGGATTATATATGTACTTGATATTTTCCGTGTCTCTTACTTTTCTCTTTTATGATGAATGAATGGTGAGGCTGGACTTATCTCTGTCAACACAATGGACAAATAAAGCAGAAGCTGTTATACATTTTATATCTCTAATCACTCAGCATAAAACCTAATCACTAAAGTAAATGAAGACATAGTTCTGACCTAGAATGATTCAAATATGATTTTAAAATAGCGATAACAAGAAAGTATAGACGTTAGTGTACTAGGTTACTTAGTGTAGAAACATTTATATGCCAGAATGAATAAAAATTATTCCAGGGGCTCCTGGGTGGCTCAGTCAGTTGAGCGTCCAACTCTCGATTTTGGCTCAGGTCATGATCTCATGATTTGGGAGATCAAGCCCTGCATCAGGCTTTGTGCTGACAGCAGAGAACCTGCTTGGGATTCTCTCTCTCCCTATCTCTCTGCCCCTCTCCCTTGCTCATGCTTTCTTTCTTTGCCAAAATACAAAAACTTTAAAACAGTTATTCCAACATTCTGGTGCGTTGGTGTGGGTTAGACATGCATGAGTTTCACAACACAAAATACTGTAGAATGTTGGGTATGAAGAGGTACTGATACCCAGCGGCTGCAATTCCCTTCTTTTATATATAAGGAAACCGAGATTCCAGGGAAGAAAAATGACTTATCTTAAGGTGGCATGGCTAATTTAATTACTGCCACAGGCAGGGATAGAATCCGGGCTTATCATGTAGGAGATGGAGCCACTTCAGCAGGAAAGCGTAATTTATCATAGACCTTGTTTAAAATGAATAGTGCAAACTGAAGATAAAAAGAATAATAACTCTTCATAAGGTTTCTTCTTCTTCTTCTTCTTCTTCTTCTTCTTCTTTTTAATCTTCTTTGCCCAAATTTCCTTCTCATTTCCTGGGTCCAGAGTACTTCCAAGGCCACTCCTCCCTTGATCCATCACTGCTCAAATCCTATTCTTACACGCTATTCTAGTAAAACCAAGAACATTGATATTTTCTTATGGCCTTCTGTCTAAGTGCTTAAATTAATGATTTGCATTATGTATCAAATCACTTGAACATATTTCCAAAACACAAGAGGAACCATAGAGCATAAGAGAACTTGTAAAATTTGGCAATTATACAAGAAAAGATAGTTGAAACAACTCACAACAGTCCAGAGGAATACTCAGGTATAACTTTAATAAAGGTAAAGGATATGCTACATCAGGAGATGGCTGGGGAAAGAAGCAAGTGCAAACATGAGGGAGACCCAGGACTTCCAGATAAAGTTTCCAGGATCCATTCTCAGTTGCAGAGGACATATTTTGTCTTTGGAAGATGAAACACCTAGATGTGCTCTAGATGACTTGTTTTCAAGGGACCCATGTTACAAGTTTACTGAGGAAGTTTTTGATCCCCTATTTATTTTCATGTAGCTGAAACTAGGCTGTGTAATCCATTAAATCAGGTGTAACACATCTATCTGCTTATTTTTAATGACGTATATAGACAAACCTAGACTTAATGCTTACATAAGAGTTTTGAACGTTAAGCTTTATATTCTAATTCACTAACAAGACATTTCCATCCTTCTTTGGCCATAGGTGAATATCATGGTTTCATGCATCTCTGGTGATAATCATAAAATTACCACCAAAAAGCTTTAGGTTAACTCCATTCCTAGATAGTCCCCTGTACTTTGTCTAGCTTTCTCACTTTCATATGCCTCAACCTCACCACTTCTCATATTGTGCCTTTAAAAATACATATAAAATAGAAAAAGTTGAATGATAAGCATCAAAATACTAACTATATCACTCAATAAGACCTAAGAATTGCTTTTTTTTTAAATGGGTTTCCATTTCTTTTTTAAAAAAGTTTACTTATTTTTGAGAGAGAAAATGTGTGAGCAGGGGAGGGGCAGAGAGAGAAGGGGGGAGAAAGACTCCCAAGCAGGCTCCGCACTGTTGGTGCAGAGCCCATTGCAGGGCTCGAACCCAGGAACCGTGAGATTATGTCCTGAGCCAAGATCACAAGAGTCAGAAGCTTAACTGAGTCACCATGCACCCCTAGGTATTGCTTGTGAAAGACGTATTTTAATTTACTAAATATATCAATTCAAATTTGTGTGTCATTCCCAAGCTTACATTCCTTTTACTTCCTTTTAGTGGTGAGATTTGAAATATATGAAAATGATCGATATGTGGGTTTAATGTAGTAATTATTAGATAAATCTACATTTTCTCTAGCCAATCATCTTCTGCTGGAAAAACAGGTGGTCAACCTACCAATTCAATCTCTCAATAGGGTCACCAATACCAGTATTGTTATAAATATTATTAAATCATTCAATGGGCCAGCTGTCAGTTAATTCCAGATTCCACGTTTCATACTTCCTGTCTCATACTGCAAGTTTACACATTCATAGATTCCCAATAGAACTTTTCCTCAAATAATCACCATTTTATGTCCTCTAGTAAGAATCCTAGACACATTTAAAAAGTGTCAGGTCTAATTAACTGCATATTGTGTAAATTTGCTTCTTAAATTTATTCATGATGCTTTCAAAGTTAAGGAACACTTATGCAAAATATGGTGTCCATAAATGGGTTCCTATGACCTACTGGGACCAAAAGTTTCATGTAAGTTCCTTGTGCTTTTTTCTGCCAAGTTCAAAGACTATTTTCCCTGAGCTATGCTATTTCCATCTAGAGGAGTATATATATAGATAACCCTTCTCACATCAGTGTGCGCAGCATTCTTCTAGAATGCTAACAACCTGTTGAGTTTTTTAATCCATTTTTCCAAAAGCATATCCTCTATACAGGCCACATGTTATATTTTATCTCTCTCCTAGAATATCGTGCATTCTAAATGGCAATAGAAGTTCATGAGTCTTTTTCCTCAGTATATCTCTCTTCATTAGAGATGAGTTTGGTTTATCCTATGACTTCTAGACTTGAGCCAAAACCACTCACGTTGCTCTTAGAATGTTTCGGACAATTTTGTCTGATCTACCAAACATATTGTTGCCAATAAGTTTATTAATTAAGTGTAGTTTGAGAATCTATCCTGGAACCAGAAAATATGACCTCCTCAGCAGAATGTCATATGGATAGCTGTTACTTACAACTATAGTTTAGTTGGAGTATTCAAAAAAATTCCTCATAGGTATACTCAAAGAGCATTGGGACTATTGTGAGCCTAGCAAGTCTTTCCTAAACTAATAGTGATTTCAATTTGCTAAGTATTCTTTATCTTGATTTCGGCTTCTACTCTCGAAAATCTTGGGACAGAGAATATTACAGTAAGTTGATCACCAAAGATATTTGAAGACTGTCTTATCTAGGTATTTTTCTCAACATATTATAATGTAAGTCAATAGTTACATAATGGTCCATGGCTCTGTTGTTGAACAAAATTTTTTGTAGGAGCTTGAATTGTAAGACTTTCTGTAGCTTACCCCCCACAAAGCTGTTCAATGTGATTACCATAACATGTAAAATGAAAAACAAGAGAAAAATCAACTTTAGAGTTCTCTCAAATGTTCATCCACAGAGTGTTATTAAAATCATTGAGATGTACCATCACATGGATAATGTAGAATGAATACTTACTAAATCCACCAGGACCCATCCTGGATCATCAGATTCAAACAAAGAAAGAGATTCTGACAGGAAATAGCTGAACCATTATGGGCGTCTGTGAATAAAGACAGGAGTATGACTGTCTTGCTATCAAAGCACCAAAGTATTGTTACATTTTCCTTTTTGTGTTACCAAGTTTTTGCACCTGTTCAATCAGCAATTATGCCCACTTATTTCCATTTATTATTACATTTCACCAGAAACTCACCTTGGGGTAGAACTGTCAAGTTCAGCAAGGGTACTGACTCATACAACTGGCCACAACATAAGACCTGCCAGTGTCCATTCCCAGATATATCATGTAGGAATGGAAAAGTATAGGCTAATGAAACTGCTCATCCACTAGGTAGTAAAGAGCCAGAACCATTAATCTCAGTTTAGCTAGGCGACAGGAAGGAACAACCATCCCGTTATTCTTTAAGAACTCAAGTATTTAATATTTAGAATTGTCATGGTGTCATGTTTAGAAGCTGATTTTTTGTCTCGAACTAGTAAATGCAATCTAGGTCCCAGAACTGCTGGACCAGGTAGAGGAGAAGGAGAAGAATGAGGAGGAGAAGAAGAAGAAAGAGAAGAAGAAGGGAAGCAGAAAAAAAGGAAGAGAAGGAGGAGGAGGAGGAGGAGGAGGAGGAGGAGGAGAAAGACTGGGAGGGTGGAGCGGGAAGGAGGAGGAAGAAGAGAAAAAGAAAGAGGAAAAGAAGGAGGAGGGAGAGTGGGAGGGGGGAGGGGGAGGGAGAAGGAGAGGGAAGGGGGGGAAAGAAAGAGGAGGAGGAGGAGGTGGGGGAGAAAGAGGAAGGAATAAGTTCATGTAAATCCATTCTTACATCAGTCTCCACCATCTATTCCCTATTTTTTTTCCTTTATGTCCCATCAGTCTATCCACTGGTAAACCCCATTTACCTTCACATATTGTCTTAACACATAAATCCTTTTCTCTTTCAAGCTATGTTTTCAGTCTCCAATCACCGCCCAATTTCATAACCAGATATTTCAATAGTTCACTCCAAATTTCAAACAGCCCACTACTTTTTGGGATGGAACATTCATGAAAAGCCCATTGGATATGATGTTTATTGGTTCATTGTTGTACTCCGCTTGCTGTAAAGTGGGCTATTTGTTCAGATAACTTAAAGGTGTGAACATTAAAAACTGTTTATTTTCTGTTGCAGGCAATAGCACTGGAGGTTTGCTTCAGTTACTAAGTATACAATTCCAAATCCAGAATGAATATTTATCCCGGTCAAGACCCACAACTGGGGCCATAGGTAACTTGCCAGTATCATCCCCTAATTAGATGCAGGTCAGTCCAGATCCCTTCGGGGTGCTTTTAGGTGCTTTTGTTTTCTGAGGGTCCTGTTGAACAAAGAGAATTATTAGATTTTTGAGTTTTCAAGGACGGTGAGGTGTATCTTTTCTCTCTCATTTTTTTGAGTCTGAATGGCTTCATGACCACTCACTTCGTGCACTCGAGTGATCACTTGCACAGAGTGAAAAAGAACATTGTTTTTTAGATCTAGTTCCATTCTAATGTGTGTGTGTGTGTGTGTGTGTGCATATGCCGTGTGCACACACTCACTTCATTATACACATCTTTGATTTGTCCTCTTAAAACCAATTTTTTCATGACAATATTGCCACATACGGGAACCACTTTTACCCTCTAATAATTTAAGACATAGTTTATGAATCATATTGCCAATTCATTGGTCACTGCCTAAGAATGGGCACAAAACTATATTGTTTTATTATTTTTATAATAATTTGTATCTAGTTCTTCAGATGCCACAAGGAACACTGCTTCTGATTCTGCTAACTTAGTGGATTTATTTTTAAGTATTCTTGCAAATTGCAACCATTGACCAGCTACAATACAGCTGCATTTCAGATTGAGTATCCTGGGAAGTACCATATGCCAACATTATTGCTTAGTTAGAATCTATTAACTGATGATTAGGGACACACCTATTCAACTGTAGAATTAGGTAATTCCTCAGGTAAATCTAATATAGAACCCAAAGGTATGGCAGCCACCTGTTCACGGATGAGATGGGTACTGTGGCGGCATAGTTTTTAATATATGATTCCCAACTCCTTTGTGTGTTTCTTTCTCTATTGGAATGTTGTTTTGATATAATCCATGACACAAAAGTCACTTTGTGTCTCAAAATAATTTCATGTCCTTCCATAGCAGAAACAGTTTCATTTTAAACCCAGTAACCGACCTAAAATTTTCTTTCAAAGGGAATTTATATGGCAACAGCTTCTGGCAAACTTCGACTCCAAAATCCCAGCAGCTATTATTGCTGGGTAACAGATATGAGCTTTTGCAAAAGGCTCTAGACAGCATGAGTGCAAGTGGCTGACACTTATATCATTTGAGCATTGGGCTTGTACAACCCCAAGGAATAGACTGGGTAAGCCACTAGACTGAATTCTTTGAAATGCTGAGTGTCTTCTGTTGTGCATAACATCATTAAAATTCATCTTTTTCCCTGGTGCTCTTGTGAAAAGAGACTAGTAAAATTCCCACTTGTAGTATGTGATTTCTCCAGAGACCAACAACCCAATCAATCTCCATGACTTTTATTTTCATTTTGGAGATGGCAGAGAAAATAAGTTAAGTTTTTGTTCCTTGAGGTATATCTGTAGTGTCCCCAGCCCAGGTAATTTTTAAGAATCCTATCATTTGTGCTTGACTTCGTAGTTTAGCTCGGTTAATCCGTGACTCTACCATGGCTATCTTGATTTATCAGCATTTACTTTAGTCTCTTTGACCTTCAGATTGAGTTGTCAACATCGTATCATCAATATGATGAATAACAGTCTTTTTTTTTTTTCCGTTTAATCAGATCTAAGTCTCTTCATGGCATATTTGGTCAATAATCATCAGGATCTATATCCGTGTGAGAATACAGTAAGCTTTTTTTGGGTTCCATTCCACACAAATACAAATTAGTTTGGCTTCCTTTTGATATAAGAACTGGGATAAAAAAAAAAAAAAAAAAAACAAACAAAAAAAAACCAACTAACCAAATTGTTCACAAAATACTGATCTCCTTTAGCATGGTGTGTAGTTTCAGTTGTTAAAACCATATTGAATATGGAATACTACTAAGGCAACACTTCGTATAATTCTTTTATACCTTACAAGTAAACTCCAGGATTTATTAGCTTTCCTCACAGATAATACTGGAATATTAAACATGTCTCTTAGGGTACTAATTCAAGTAAAACTAAAATATTCTTAAATAAAGCAAAAATCCCTTGATGACACCCAAATGTCCTACACTGTTTTAAATTAAGTCCCTGAGGGGGCGCCTGGGTGGCTCAGTCGGTTGAGCGTCCGACTTTGGCTCAGGTCATGATCTCATGGTTCGTGAGTTCAAGCCCCACGTCAGGCTCTGTGCTGACGGCTCGGAGCCTGGAGCCTGCTTCAGATTCTGTGTCTCCCTCTCTCTTCCCCGCTCATGCTCTGTCTCTCAAAAATGAATAAACGTTAAAAAAATAATAAATAAATAAATAAGTAAATAAATAAATAAAGTCCCTGAGTAGGTTTAGGTAATTCTAAAGATGTCCATTTAGTACGCCACATTTAAACAAGTGAACAGCAGATTGACATGGCTTTCTTTTTGTTAATGGGAGAAAAGTATGGGAGAAAAATCTCACATTCAGACATCATATCTATTCTCATAGTACTGTCTGGGGTACTACATTAGGGGTAATACATTAGAATACAATACTCTCCTTCATCAGTTTCTACTTTGAGTCATTTCTACATGTAAGCCTTCCAGAATTGGGTCACCATATTCCCTAACAGAAGCATGTCAGTCCTTTAACTATTTTATTAGTAAATAATTCCCTTAGCCAATTTGGTTATGAGTACATTGAGCAATAGTATCCCATAGTTTCTGTATCATCCTCAGGCATTTAACCCATATCAATGTAATTTTTTCTCAGATCTCTCATATTCCTGTGTCAAGGGACCCTTATCAACCCATCACACAGAATCGTAATTCTGTCTTTTATTTCACACCATTTTAATCAGTACTTGTTCTGAAGAGACCATAGTTTCCATATTTGTGTTATCATCACATTTTAAAAGCTCATTTAGGTGAGGAAAATTTGAGTGAATTTGTTCCAGTAGTTTTATAGTCTAAGGAGTTGATGGACCAGCCAGACCATCTAATATTTACTGTAATCTCTTAAAATTTTTATAGCGACTTCACCTATCTCCTATTTTATTTCATTTGAAACCAACTATAGAAATGTTTTCACCAGTTTAATTGTCTCAAAGTTATTCAGTGTTTTAATCTTGCTTTCTCTTTGCAAAATAATTTCAAATATTTTCCCAGAATTGAATCTCATTTGGAGGACCTGAGCTAATAGTCTACCACAAATTATCCTGCCCTCCCAACAATAGGGTCAGAAGGAGTCCAAAAGGAATCCTTATTATCAAAGCATGAGTAACACTTGGCCAAAGATGTAAAATTAAGTGATACTTTGGTATCATCATAAAATGAGTCCAAATGCACAAGCATTCTTAATCTTTTTGCAGCCTCAGAAGAATCTCAGTATCAAAGGGTAGTATGCCTTCTTGACTCCATTTTGGAATCAGGTCTCTGCATTTTAAAAAGGATCTTTGGCAGCCTTGGTATTTTTCTTCTTCTTCTTTTTCCTCCATTTTTCACTGAAATAGCCCAGGGAGTCCATGAGAATTCTTGGTAATTTTCTCTCTTTAAAACTTAAAAAAAAAGCCTAATTGAGTTATTTCTCCAACTCTTTTAATGTTTATTTACTCATTTAATTATTCATTTTAGACAGAGAGAGAGAGAGAAAGAGAGAGGCAAAGAGAGAGGGAAAGAGAAAATTCCAAGCAGGAGCTGTGCTGTCAGCACTGAACCCGACTTGGGTCTTGATCTCATAAGCGGTGAGCCAAAATCAAGAAACACTTAACCACGCAGGCACCTTTATGTCTCCAACCTTACGTCTATACTGTCTTCCGTCAGTGTGTGCGACGTCAAACCAAGGGCGGTCTGCGACGCAAACATGCATCAAAGGATAATTTCATTTATTCCTCCTACAATGCCAACTGCAGCTATCACACAGGATTGGGTACTGCAGGTACTTACAAACAATTGTATAGAGACAAATCAGACTATGCAAAAGTACTATCAACATATGTGCAAGACACTTTGGGCTCAGCGGAGCCTAGGGGCAAGTTCTCAACTAAAACCAGGCTATATAAATAATAATAATAAGAAGAAGAAGAAGAAGAAGAGGAAGAAAATTATTATTATTTAAAAAAAATGTTTTTAACGTTTATTTATTTTTGAGACAGAGAGAGACAGAGCATGAACGGGGAAGGGTCAGAGAGAGAGGGAGACACAGAATCTGAAACAGGCTCCAGGCTCTGAGCCATCAGCACAGAGCCTGACGTGGGGCTTGAACTCACGAACTGCTAGATCATGACCTGAGCCGAAGTCGGACGCTTAACCGACTGAGCCACCCAAGCGCCCGGAAATTATTATTATTATTTACAGAATTTTAATAATAATGAGATGAGCTATTACAGGGTTTGATCAGAGGAGATTTGGGTGGGCTCTAAATAACAGGTGATTAGTCCTACTGCTATTTAGCATCCTTCTCGAGCAATCCTTCTCGTAAGTCAAGTTTAGTGCCATGGTTCCAGACTTTCTTGGTGATACGATGGAACAACTGGAACAGCCATGGCCAAGAGAAAAGCTAACTCTATCTTCATGCATAATATCATGTATAATCTCAATACAGTAACACTTTTGTGAATTTCTGGTTGAAGCGGTGACAACATGCTTGACTCAAGTACTAATACACCTTTGTTCAAGGAATGGAAAGCCACCCATAAAGATGGAAATGCCCATGGAACCACACTGCTGGAAGCTCTGTGTTGCATTCTGCTGACAAATGTCCAAAGGGCAAGATCTTCCTTCTGCCCATCTAGGATATCTACAAAATTGGTACTATGGGTCCCATCCCTGTGGGCTGAAGAGAGAACAGTGTTCTCAACCCTGGCATGGTGGTCACCTTTGTTCCAGTCAGCATTACAAATGAAGTGGAGTCTGTTAAAATGCACCATGGAATTTTGAGTAAAGCTCTTCCTGGGGGCAGATGCAGGCTTCAGTGTCAAGAAGGCATCTGTCAAACATACCTACTGGGACATATGGCTGGTGACAGAGAAAAATGACCCACCAAGAGAAGCAGCTGACTTCAAGGTTCAAATGATTCTTCTGAAGCATCCAGACCAAATTAATGCTGGGTATGCACCTATGCAGGTGCACATATACATTTATAACCTAAATCTGTTTGTCCGTACAGCTTTTTTTGTAAACACAAACTGTACTTTGTTGTCTATTTCGTATCTGTTTTATTGTAACATTTAAGGAAAGACTAGACTATTTTAAAAGAGTTTATTTGGAAAGTATCATACTGTAAAAAAAATGATTTTTTTACTACAAGGCTCACGATGCAAAGCTGAAGTCATTCATGAGAATTGTACTCCTCTAGAAAGTTGACTTTTTTAAAAAAGGGACATTTATGAACAATATATGGTTAATGAGAATTTCCTTTAATGCAAAAAAAGTCTCACACCTCACATTGCTTGTAATTTTGCTGAGATGAAGTAGAAAATGAATTGACTTTATGGGGAGAAACCAACTGGAAGATGGCCCCACATTGTTGAAGTCTGGTGATCTGCCATTATTGAAATGGTTCCTGGAGAGCCCAAGCGTTTAGAGACCTTCTCTATGCTCCTCTGGGTTTGGGATTTCGTGACATGGCATGGGCAGTTGCTGAGGGTGTCATGAAAACAATGGACAAGAAGACTGCTGGAGCTGGCAAGGTCACCAAGTCTGCCCCCAAAGTTCAGAAAGCATAACGAAAGCTTCCCTGGTACATGTCACCACAGTCTTAATCAGTGTTGGAAGAATGGTCTCTGAACTGCTTGTCTCAATTGGCCATTTAAGTTTAATAGGAAAAGACTGGTTAATGTTTCATTTTACATCCTAAAATCTTCAGAAGGAAAGGAAAATGTTTTGTGGACCATTTATGTGTGTGTGTGTGTGTGTGAGTGTGTGTGTGTGAAAAGATTTTAAATTGTTGCCTTTTAAAATCAGTACTTCTTCCATCCAAATACTAACCAGGCCCGACCCTGCTTAGCTTCCGAGATCGGACGAGATCGGGCGCGTTCAGGGTGGTATGGCTGTAGACTAAAATCAGTACTTCTTAATGGAAGCAACCTGTCCAAACATCTGACACAGGATTTTGAAACCTGTTGCAACACAATTTAGTGAAAAGCCTTTGCCTTCTTACCATCACCACTGTATCTTTCTATAGCATGACTTAGATGAAAAGAAAAGACCAGTTGTTCTTAGTCTATTTCTGGTATTTCACTGCTGAAACTTCAGCATTTGTAATTATGAGTAAACGTTTTTAGGGAGGTGGGAATTGAAAGTTTATTTACCTTTCCAAAGGGGAGGAATCATTTATGTTTTAAGCGTACAATGGAAAGCTATGGGAGGGGGTGTGTTTGTTGCAATACTTCATAGATTAGGACAAGCAAGCAAAGAGTAATTTTGCCTATATGTAAGCTACGTTGTAAGAAGCAGAGATTTGTAATGTTAATGGCTGTATGTTTCATATGATTTTTTGTAGTGACATCGATATTGAGTAAATATTTTGGTATAATCTCAAAAAAAGTTTTCCTTTTCCAGTAGTTGTGTGGTTTTGGTATATATATAACTTCCTTGAAATCCCCAAACTTTATTCAGCTACAAGACACAAATTAATAAATACCATTTAATCATTTTAGATTTAAAACATGACATCTAAAAATATAAAGTAGGGTGTACATATTGAAAAAACATAAAGTTAGAATAAATAAAAATAGCATTGACCTAATTAAGGGATATTTCTAATTTTTGCTTGCGGTATTATTTACACAATTGAGAAGGTAATAAACTGTCTATCTTGAAAGTAACCCAACTATCCTACAAAAGTTTAGCTAACAATACTAAAGATATGTGAAAGTCTTAATATTCCCTTCCGTCTTAAATATCTTTTTCTAATTTCGTCCTTGGAATTTGAAACTGAGTTTGTATATGTTTAAAGTAGTATAGATTCAATGTTATGTTTCTGTGTTAAGTTTATTTATTTTGAGAGAGACAGAGAAAGCACCAGCGGGGGCGGAGCATGGAGAGAGGGAGAGAGAGAATCCCAAGCAGGCTCTGCACTGTCAGCGCACAGCCTGACACAGGGATCAAACTCACGAACTGTGAGATCATGACCTGAGCTGAAATCAAGAGTCAGGTGCTTAACTGACTGAGCCACCCAGGTGCTCTTAAATATGTCTGTTTTTAAAAAAGTGTTTGCTCTTTGAAGACATTTTCAAATAAGGAAATGTATCTATTTTGCATTTAAAATAACGTCCCTATCAATTTAGTGATGCCACGAATTCTTCGGTAGAAAATTTTTGTCAATACAGTAGCTTTCTCTTTCTCACTGGGAGAGTTTTGGGAAAGCCATCAATATTGTCTTCAGGCAGGTCATGAAAATCTCTTACCCATTAAAATTATCTACACCTATGAATCTATCTAGTCTACAAGCTATTTCTTATTGCTCAGTGACGTGTGTATATGTATACACACACACACACACACACACAGATACACACACACACACATATATATATATACACACATACACACACACAATGGGTTTCAAGGTCAAGGTTTTGGGACTGGACATATTTTATTTAATGCTTTGATTAGTTTCAGTTTATTAGATACATGGGAAATAATTTAAAAAAACAATATTATCAGTTTATCTTTGGGCCTGATCGATACAAATATCACTTATCACTTAGATTACACAGA
This sequence comes from Panthera uncia, assembly GCF_023721935.1. Lineage (NCBI taxonomy): Eukaryota > Metazoa > Chordata > Mammalia > Carnivora > Felidae > Panthera > Panthera uncia. The sequence goes on from NC_064810.1 coordinate 19,831,793, forward strand.
AAAAAATTCCTATGTAATTGTGACTTAATTCAATTATCATAAAATTAATAAAACAAGATACTTATAATTAGCATGTTGTCTAATACGGCACATTACCTCCTTTTTCCTTTTTATTCTTTTTTCCTCCTTTCTTGCTTTGTTTCAAGAATCATAAAGGTTTCCATTTCATTTAGTTTCAATAATTATACCAATAATTTTTGTTGTATTAGAATTAACACATTAAGGGTGCCTGGGTGGCTCAGTCGGTTGAGCGACCGACTTTGGCTCCGGTCATGATCTCAAGGTTTGTGAATTCGAGCCCTGGGTCGGGCTCTGTGATGACAGCTCAGAGCCTGGAGCCTGCTTCGGATTCTGTGTCTCCCTCTCTCTCTGCCCCTCCCCCACTCATGCTCTGTCTCTCTCTGTCTCAGAAATAAATAAAAAGAAATTTTAAAAAAAGAAACATTTTAGACCTTCTGAATTACTATGTAGTCTATGATATTTATCCCAGATTTAAATAAGCATTTTAAATTAGTTTATAACAAATGTATCCCTAAGTTCAGTCACTAATACTATTTTTAACTAAATGACATTCCTTAGTTAGAGGAGACTTTGTGCAGAAGTCACCAACCTCCCATTTATTTTCCAAGATACTTACACACTTCCCTGAGTACTTACTATTGTTGAACAAGGGGAGCTGGAGACATTGCTAATTTACATTGCCTGAATTTTGTGAACGCTGGATATTTTCTCTCCGTGGAGGTCTGAAAAACCAAAGTATTATTTCTCATGGCAACGAGTTTCTTTTTTCCAGACAGACATTTTGATGAATAGCATGGGCAACTAAACTTCTACAGTACTCTCTCAGGTTCAGTTCTGGTTCTACCAGTGAGTAAAGATAAGGACATAAATGACATGTTGGCAGTTTGTACTATGATCTATGAACAGCATGAGGGAAAAATAAACCTAATGCTTTTATTTATAGATCTATTGCACATATAAGCATTTTCAGAGAACAGCCAAAGAATTTGATCTCAGAGATGAGCTCTTGGGTGCCTGGGTGGCTCAGTCAGTTAAGCGACTGACTCAGTGTCTGATTTCGGCTCAGGTCATGATCTCAGGATTCATGAGATCAGGTCCCACCTCGGGTTCCCTGCTGACCATGTTAAGCCTGTTTGGCATTCTCTTTCCCTCTCTCTCTGTTCCTCCTCTGCTCGTGTGTGTGTGCGTGTGTGTGTGTGTGTGCTCTCACTCTCTCTTTCTCTCTCTCGAAGAAAGTAAAAGAAAGAAAGACAGAAAGACAGAAAGAAAGAAAGAGACAGAAAGACAGAAAGACAGAAAGAAAGAGATGAGCTCTTGTCCAAGAGTCCTATAATGATACAATAGAAAGTTCTACCATTGCTTCACCTTTTGAAACAATGAAAATTTCTAGCAAGGTCGATTATTTTTAGGAGTGACCACTTGCAAAATGTGAATAGAAATATTTAGGCCACATTTAAAATGACCTCTGGAGAGCAGTTTATTCTTTTTGAAGAATCTGAAGGCATTTTTTTCAGGTTACTGTGTTATGTGGCATTGACCTCTCACCTGACAGCAAAGGTTTGTAAGGAAGGAACAAGTCACTGATGAAAGCTACATGAGCTTATAAATGTATGTTCCTGATTCCCATAGCCAAAGAAATACACGCCACCTGAATACTTTATTTATGGTCAACCTATCAAACTTCATGAGCAGAAATTATTATGGGTAATGAGGAGACCCCATTTCACGGTGCAGTGACTCTTACCTCATATAATTGATTGTACACGGTTTTCAAATGGTACTTTTACACATACGAGCTAAATGACGAGCAGAAGTTAAAAATGTGCTGTATCTCCCTTGTGAGAAGTAAGCTCTGTATAGAGAAATATGTAAGTTAAGTCTCTAACGTTAGTTTTGAGGACAGATCGTAGAGGGTCCTGAATTCAATGACAGGTAGCTTATATATCATTTGGGAGGCTGTAGAAAACCCTTAATTGTTCCTAAGAAAGAGACATGAAACATTTTATCAAAGCAGTTTAAACAAGCAGAAGCATGAGAGAGGCAAAGATTGGGGAGATACTGCAGACGGAAAAGTGAATTAAGGGACTATTACAGTTATCAAGGCTTTGCCAGAAGTCTGGATTTCTGAGCTCTGCCCCCAGATATGAGAAAAAATTGAAACTTAGGCGAATAATATTAAAAAAAAAAATCTAAATTCTAGAGGGAATTAAAATCTACTCAAAAGTGAAAGAAGATACCCATCCCCAATTAGACAAGATACAATTAGATTAGATACAGCATCCCCAATTAGACAAGAGGATATCCAGAAAGTTCTGGTGAAAATGATAACAAATCTATGTGGCTATAAGAGTTTCTTCTGGGAGACTGGGGCATAGGAAAAGTTCTGTTCCAGGAATTAATAGCAGAAATTAATTAAGGTGTTAGAAAAATCACCTTAACCAGAGTCCTGTTAGACTCGTAAAAACTCCTGGTGGTGAATTCTGCCATCTCTTAGATACAGCCTCCAGTTTCTTAGCCTAGATCACAGCATTTTCACGTCATATCTTCTCACCAACTTGGAATTTATAGGAAGCCTGTGAGTAAGATAGAGACAGAGAGAGACAGAGGGAGTCACACACACACACACACACACACACATACACACACACATACACACACACACACAGAGAAAGTTGAATATTTGAAGATGTTACATTGCTGGCTCGGAAGGTGAAGGAAGAGACCATAAGCTGAGGCTGTAGGCAGCCTCTAGAAGCTGGAAAAGCAAATAAATGGATTCTCCCAAAAAGCCTCTGTAAAAAAAAACATATTGAATTTAGAACTTCTGACCTGTTGTACACTTTTATGTACAATAACAAATATGTCTTAAGGCACAATGTATGGTAATTTTTTTATAGCAGCAATAAGAAACTAATACCACTAGGAAGAAAATTCTGTGAGCTTCTCTGTCTCCAGCATCTCGGATTGTTGTCCTGAATGTTCATTGGCTAGGTCTCTTTCTTTTATTTTATTTTTATTTTATTTAAAAAATTTTTTTAATGTTTATTTATTTTTGAGACAGAGAAAGACAGAGCATGAATGGGGGAGGGTCAGAGAGAGAGGGAGACACAGAATCTGAAACAGGCTCTGGACTCTGAGCTGTCAGCACAGAACCCGACGTGGGGCTCGAACTCACGGACCATGAGATCATGACCTGAGCCAAAGTTGGACGCTTAACCAACTGAGACACCCAGGCACCCCCTATTTCTTTTATATGAGAATTAGAGCAGCAGTAGTACAGAGGGAATATCCAGGAATATGGCTAAAATTGAGGATGGTGTAAAAGGAAAAGGAAAAGGAAAAGGTTTGCATTTGAGGAATACCCGGGAGAATGAATTGACAGAATTTGGAAATAATTGAATAAAAAAAAGAAAGAAAGAAAGATAGTGAAGAAAAAAAGAAAAGGATGAGTCTAGTCCATTGGCTTTAACTCTCTTTCATGGCAAAGCTTGAAATGTCGTACTGAGAAAATACATAAACATACAACTTAACCTATAATTGCTGAGTTCACAGATACTTTGGACAGAAGTCAATTTTGTTGAGGAAATTTAGGCATTCTGAGAGATGGCTTGGATAATAAGATTTCTTCCAATTCCACACTTCAATAAGAATTTTAAATCTATGTCATAAGACACTAATGGTGTCAATAATGCCAATAATGGATCCAAGGAAAGCAGAGAGGGAGCAGGAGAGAGAGAATCTTAAGCAGGTTCTGCACTCAGGACAAAGCCCCACGTGGGGCTTGATCTCAGAGTCGTGAAATCATGACCTGCACCGAAATCAGGAGTCACGTGCTGAGCCACTCAGGTGCTCTGCCAGTTTTCTTTTCAACACAATTAATATGAGGCACTTTTAGACCATTCATGAGGAGATACTGGCCAGATCATTAAAAAACACAGAAGTGACACCTGGGAAAATGTTTAGGGCTGTAGATGACCTTAACCCCAAACAGCTGGTGAGCAGTTGAGATTTCTACGGGAAAAGTACAAAAGTTGGAGGGCAGACAGAAGGGACAAAATTGTGGAGAACGCACTTTCCATATTTAAAGGTCTAAGGAAAGGAATCGAGAAGGATCTAAAGAATAAGCAGAAGTAGATGGCATCACAGGAATCAAACGAAAAGGCAACTTCATGAAAGCTTTTCACAAATAGCTCTTGTGAAGTACTTTTACCTTTGGCCTGTTAATGTTAGCGGGTCTATGGAGGTTGAACTCAGGAAAGTGTAATAATTAATTCTAATTCTTATGAAGGTAACTTTGACATTAGTAGAGTGTAGATGAATTTGAAGAGAAATTGAAGTCAAGGAGGCCAGAAAGTCAGAGAATAATGGGAAACTATTTAACATTTAACATCTAAAAAGCCTAGCATAGAAGCTAACTTAAAAGGCAAAAGATTTATATGATATGAAGAGACACAAGAGTATCAGAAAAGCTAACTTCACATCAGACTTTGTACTTTGTTTTCTCTCGCCTTTGAATGATGTTATGTTGAAAAATATGGTTTTGTTTTGTTCGGCTTTGGTTTTGGTAACAATGTATTTGTAACCTGTGTGGAATTCAGGAAAATAGGTTGCAATGAATATCAAGGTCATGCACAGATGATGAAAGATGCTTTATGTGGAAAGTATGGATAGACATGGAAAAATTAAGGAAATAAAATTTATAGGATTTCTAAGAAACAAAGGTTGTCTTTTTATTTAACTATTCCTGATAAAAGAAATGAAACAGAGTATTATTCTCCAGCCTTGAAAATATGACAGTAGAGGGGCGCCTGGGTGGCGCAGTCGGTTAAAGCATCCGACTTCAGCCAGGTCACGATCTCACGGTCCGTGAGTTCGAGCCCCGCGTCGGGCTCTGGGCTGATGGCTCGGAGCCTGGAGCCTGTTTCCGATTCTGTGTCTCCCTCTCTCTCTGTCCCTCCCCCGTTCATGCTCTGTCTCTCTCTGTCCCAAAAATAAAATAAAAACGTTGAAAAAAAAAATTAAAAAAAAAAAAAAAAAAAAGAAAATATGACAGTAGAAAGAATAGCTTCCAGAAAGAGTTTTCCCTGAAGCACCATAACTTATGACCATTCAGATACTTTCAAGTGTTTGCCAAATTAGCATACAACTTTGTAGAATTTCCTTTCTACCAGATATGTTGATATTTAAAACGATTAATTTAGACCTCTGTTTAGAGCAAGAAATACATGAAAACGTATGAAAATAAAATATTAGGATATCCAAAAAAGGTGAACTGAAAGGTTTGAGAGTGTTCAGATTGCCTTTATCAGTCTAAGAGTAAAGGGGGGAAAAACAATAAAAAAATCACTAGATATGATCATTAGTTAAGTGAATAACTTAATAGTTATTAACAAAGTTAATAACAAAACAAAGCCACTGCTTTATCAAAATATTTGGAAAATGAACCCATTTGGAAAATGACTCTGGTGGTCACCAGAGAAGTCTGATATACTCGTTGTCATCTAAATATTTAATAAAACACTTATGCATATGAAGCAATTTATGTGGGAAAACCGAGGCTCAATTGTTTAAAGAAATTATGCCAGATGCTAAATTTAGTAAGTGATAGAATTGGGAAATTAGGATCGAGCCAATGTCTTTGATTGGGCTGCGGTAGTGATAGGAAGACCAGGGATAGAACCAACAGCATTGGTGGACACCGTGGCACCTGACAGATAGCATCTTGGAAGCTTCCATTATGTTCCAGGGATCCTTCTGGAATTCTTCTTCCTACATGTTTGAACTCATCTGTTTATGACAACACATGGAGTTTGAGCTAAACAAAGTAAGTCTTATTCTTGTTCTGTTTTACTGAAGAGACATGGGATATCAAGAAACTAGCCCCAGAATACAAACCCCTGCTCCCACCATACTGAAACCCCAACGTTGACCAGTGAATGCCAAGTGCGTCAATCTTCATAGGCTAGGGTATTCTTCAGTAGCAAACAGCTCAGAAAAATTCAATGGCTTTAAAATAACAAAGTTTTTTTTTTTTTTTTACCTTTACTCTGTGTATTGTGAGACGCTTATACATGATTTCTTTGTTGTTCGTCTTTTCCATATTTTCTTAAATTGTATTTTTAGACAGCCCCTATCTGAGTCCCTACCATTGTAGTCTTGCAGAAGAGAAAAATATATAAGGAGTAATAGTTAAACTTTGATAGCTTCGGAGACATTTCTTCAGAAGTACTTCATGTCACTTCGTGTCATATTTCATCTGCTAAAGTAAGTCATAGATCTAAGTTTGTCAGTGGATGTGAGGTATAATATTTCCATACAGAGGGGCTCTGGAATAAAAATATGTAGTGATGGGTAGTGAATAGTGTGAACTCTGTTCCACTCTACCACATAGGGCTACCAGAGATGTATTTTTCATTGAATTAATTTCAGTTTCTCGTGGAAGGTGACCGGCAGATAGTTCGACTTAGTTGCACACCAAAGTGTTCATGTGATCATCCCAAAGGTTGACTTTTGGTTTGTCAGTGTTAAACAGGTAACCATTCAAGTGAATAAAAACTATGAAATTGAGAGAGCCTCCAATTTGTAGGGATAGTATGAGTGTAACCTATCTACAGACTTAAGAGATACATCTCTAGAATGAGCCAGACAAAATGCCATGCCAGATCAACATAGGAGACCATTTTTTTTAATGTACCAAATCACACAGTACAGAAGTCTTAGGCTGGCCAGGTATGGTCTCAGGACATGTGCTGGTGGAGTCTTTTTTCAACAAAGAATTTGCTCTTCAGCTTCAACATTGACAACGTTGACAGCCTTGGGACGTACCTCAGTTTTTAAGCCAACCACACTTCACCTGAGCAGCCCAAGTCCAGACTAGGTGTGGTGGAGGTATGGGTTGGCCATTTTTATTCAATACAGAAATTCTACAATGGGTAATCTTTGCTCTGCAATTTCTCAAAGGGTTGTCTCGTATGCTGTCAGGTCTGGATCACAGTCTGAGATTCCCTTGTACAATCATCTTCCTTCTCCTTCCCTCTCACAGGTTTCTGATCTCCATTGCATTCTGGTGCCTTTATATGGCCTGTTCTGCTTCCTGCTCCTTTTAGCTTTCACAGGTGTTCCTTCTGTTGTTGTTGTTTTTTTTTATTTTATTTTTTAACGTTTATTTATTACTGAGAGACAGAGAGAGACAGAGCATGAGCAGGGGAGGGGCAGAGAGAGAGGGAGGCACGGAATCTGAAGCAGGCTCCAGGCTCCGAGCTGTCAGCACAGAGCCCGATGCGGGGCTCGAGCTCGCAAACCGTAAGATCATGACCTGAGCAGAAGTCGGACACTTAACCAACTGAGCCATCCAGGCACCCCTTACAGGTTTTACTTCTAACTTCTTTTTAACCTTTGCTTCCTAGAGGACCAAGGTGACACATCAGGTGTGAGAACCTCTGGGGAAGGATAAGTAAAGTAATAAGATAAGAAAAAAATAAAAATTGGAGATACTTGAAGCAAACATTGAGACTATTTAGTTTATCAGCGTATGAAGATTGCAGTATAAGATGAGCATCATGTATTGATCCGGTTGTTTTGAAAGTGGCTGCAATGTGAATTGGGTGAGTGATGCTCTAAAATCTAATGGGTACATTAGATGAAATTTAGAAAATAGTTGGAGGAGAGGACAAGAAGGATCTTATATGTAACATGAAGAGTCTGGACCATGTGTTTTAGAAGACTAGAACCAGGGCGCCTGGGTGGCTCAGTCGGTTGAGCGTCCGACTTCGGCTCAGGTCATGATCTCACGGTCTGTGAGTTGGAGCCCTGCATCGGGCTCTGTGCTGACAGCTCAGAGCTTGCAGCCTGCTTCGGATTCTCTGTCTCCCTCTCTCTCTGCCCCTCCGCTGCTCATGCTCTGTCTCTCTCTGTCTCAAAAATAAATTAAAAAAAACATTAAAAAATAAAAAAAAAAGAAGACTAGAACCTATAAAATCATCAGAAAGAGGAGATGAAGAGTAAGAGAGGTGTTTATAGGACACCAGATAATAAGGTTCAGGTGGCCAGATTTATTCCAGTGGCAGGGAATGGAGAGAATGTGTAGTTTTTATGAGATGTTTATAAGGCAGAAATGAAAAACAGAGATTTAACGTAGTGGGAGAGGTCATAGAGCAAAGGAAAAAGGACAGGATGGTTTCTTGATAACATTCTTCACCTGCTAAATGAAAGTATTTTATTAACTCTATAAAAAGAATCAATGTGTAAGGAAGAAATGTGTTGGGTTGAGCACTGGGTGTTATACACAGGGGATGAATCACCAGAATCTACTCCTGAAAACATTATTGTACTATATGCTAATTAATTTGGATGTAAATTTTTAAAAAATGAATACAAAAAAAAAGAGTCAAAGTAAATATCTTTATGAAAAATAAAAATGTTAAATGTTAGTTTGACAACCATTCTGTGGCTTTGGGAAGTTAGGTCTTTTTTTTTAAGTCTGGGGGAGTGATATGTATTTGTATAGCTTCTGCAATAGACATTATTGACGTGAATAATGGAATTAATGTTATAAAAACTAAGGATGAATCTGTATAATGTTAATTGCTGTAAAGTAAGCTATAATGAATTCTAGCACTGTCAGTAACATTGCATTTTTGTTGGAAGACGCTTACATTAGCTCTCAATGGGATTCGAGCAGCCTCCAAAGTCTGGAGATTGGGCTGGCTCCAAATTTTCTGGCTGAACATTGCAGCTACATAAAGAAGGCTGATTTCCAATATCATCTTCAAGCATGTACACATGTATACACATACACATATACACACACTCTAAATACTGAACGTTATTGGAGTTATTCTCCATTAACAGTAATAGGGTTTACATCTCCTTACCTTTTGGCCCAGAGAACAGTAGGAGAAGGGAACCCTAATACTTGAATCATGGAGGAGGTTAGAAACCTAGTGCCTGGCTAGCATGTTTCTTAGGTCAAAGCCACTTGACAGTGAACTGCTTTTAGGCAGTGAACTGCTTTTCCTTACTGTTGTTTCAAGAATAAGTTTAAAAAGAGGGCAGAATGATGAATATCATACAAATATGAAATGAACCCGTCCGTGATTTAATTCAATTCATGAGTTAATAAGGAAATCAGTAAGAGGTTACAAATTAGTTCAAACAAAATTGAAAAATTCACACACTTGTATTCAGTGAGAGAATGCTTAAATAGATTTGCAAATGTATGCAAAAAATGGTCTATCCACAAAGCAATAATCAATTGCATTCTACTGGACACAAATGCTCAGCATTTCTGTGGATAAAACCCATTTGTATTATTATCAGTTTTTTATAATTTACAGAGTTGTAAAATAGCCCAAAGACACAGAAAGCACAAATAACCTGGCTGTGTGACACAAAACACCAATTAATCTTCTTTTTTTTTTAAATCCTCTTGTCCGTTTTAAAGACCTCCTTCCACTTCAAATCTGCAAGTGGCAGAAATAACGAAAAGCTGATGGAGTCAGATCTCCAAGGTGATAGGCAATAAGTTATATGAGTGAAAACTCTCACTTTCAGGTCTAAACATAATAGCACAAAATAACCAGGAAACATTTTTTCCTGCATATTCTTTTTGTATCCACATCAGTAACAAACTAAGTCTACTGATTTTAAATGCTACATCTTTGTCCCTTCTTGTCTCTTCCTGTGAAGGCAATATTAAATTAATTTATGGCCAGTAGCAAGTTAATAAATAAATCACAATAAAAATCTAATAGAGAAAGCTGGGAGGAGTGGACAGTTGAAAATGATTAATACCTTAAGGGAATAAGAAAGAATAATAGGCGGACGATTATCTGGGCACTTACAGTGTTATAGAGTTAAAATGGAAAATTTAATTTTAGGTTGTGAATGCACTGGTATAGCATCACATCATGAAATATGAAGAAGCCATTCACTTCAGAGAATTTGAGCATGAAAATCAAATACTTGAATGAAAGTGAATGTGATATAAAAGGAAGTGGAGATTACAGGGCTAGAGGGATAGTCTCTGAGATAAATACATAATTGAAAAAATCTTTAAAAGAGTCCCAGTGGAGTTTATATTGAAGATGGATGAAAAAGTAGGAGAGAGAGCAAAAAAGTGGGATAACAGTGTCTGAACTACTCAATTTTCCAGCTGTCAGTGAGGTTTCATACACAATCCATGTATTTTCTGCCTTCACAAAACCTTCACCAATAATTTGATGAGAATGAGTTAGAAAATTCATTTCTGTAGGACCAAATTCATTAAGTGCCAAATTTAAAAATGAAAGGCTTGGAAAAACCTTTCTTCAACATAGCTACATATAATTTAGCACTTCCCAGATTTCATATATTGGTTATGGAATATGGGGCTAAATGATTTTCATTTCTATGAAAAATGAGCATTTATATCAATTTCAGAAAAAACTATTTTAAGCAAGTTTTCTTTAATGGACCCGTGCTATAACTTTGTTAAATTAACATTTGTTAAGTAGATCCCAGGAGTGTCTTCTCGTGAGCCACCCTTTTCCAAAGACTGTAATAAGATGAATAAAGAAATTGATTTCATTCCAACACTATCTCCAGCAACCTGAGACAGAGGAAAGATCAAGTCCTGATAATCAGCTCTTATGAGACAAAGCCTTGGTTGCAGGAGGGATATTAGGGCATCTTAGTTTACTAACTGGCTTTACCCAAAATAAAGTAAACTTTCTTCTATCTTTACAAGGTATCTTTTTACAACTTGGAGTAGGTTACTCTTTGAAGTTAAGTTTCTACCCTCTTACAGACTGGCAAATAGAGGCTCTATCTTCCTTGATGATTGTGTTTCAAAAGCATGACCCCCAGGTCCTTTGAAAAGGACAGTCCTGGGTTGTAAAAGTAGCCAAGAGGCTTATAGAGGCTTCATACCTCAAAGAGAGAAGAATTGATAAGTTTAAGTTTTGTGAGAAAAATAACACAAACACATGTATTTGTTACATCTTTTTTTTCAGCATATGGATCTCCTTTTAATCAACTATACAAATGTACAGTTTGTACAGTTACTTATTTTAATTTCAATCATCAGAAAAAGCAACTTGGACGATTGTCTTTAAAAAGGATTCAGTTACTCTTTGTGGATATATTTATCGATCACTTTCAATGAGCCAGCCACTGTTCTGGGCTAACCAGAAAGACAAAGTCCTGGCACACAGAAAGGTTATATCCTCAATGGGCAAATAAATATAAACAAACATATAGCCTGTATTGGAATATTATGATGGGAAAAAAAGGAGGGGAAACAAGGAGCACGTGGAGTGTATGATGCAGTGTCATGAATTTGAACTTGACCACCACAAAGGTGATATTTGAGTAAAGTTTAAAAAACGTTCATCTGTAGGAGCGCCTGGGTGGCTCAGTGGTGAAGCGTCCAACTCTTGGTCTCAGTTCAGGTCATGATCTTAGGGTTCCTGAGTTCAAGCCCCGAGTCAGGCTCAGTGCTGATGTGTGGAAACTGCTTGGGATTCTCTCTCTCCCTCTCTCTCTCCCCCTCCCCTGTTCTCTCTCTCTCTTGCAAAATAAATTTTTACGAAATTATGAAAAATGTTCATGTGTGCAAATCTTTAGGAAAGAAAAATTGAAGGAAAATAAAGGAAGTCCAAAGGTACCAAGGCAGGGGCATGCTGGTATGATTGAAGGACAGTGAGGCAACTAGGGAGGCTGGAAGAAAGGAGTCTCTGTACAAGAGTTAAAGTCATCAGGTAAGAGGTGAAGGTCAGGGTATGCCCAGGGAAGAGTGCTAGAGGGGTGGACAGATTCTAAAGGGCTTTCTAGGCTTTTGTAAGGACTTTGGGACCTCAAAATTGAAGCTATTATAGGTATTGAATAGAGTGATGACTTGGTCTTAACTTATTTAAAATAATTGTTCAGGATACGGTACTGAGATCACATTCCAGAGAATCAAGAATTGAGACTGGTTGACCCATTAATTTTTTTAATGTTTATTTATTTTTGAGAGAGAAAGAACAGGAGAAGGGGAGGGGCAAAGAGAGAAAGGAAGACACAGAATCTGAAGCAGTCTCCAGGCTCTGAGGTCTCAGCACAGAGCCCAACGTGAGACTTGAACTCACGAGCCTTGAGATCACGACCTGAACCAAAGTTGTACACTCAACTGACTGAGCCACCCACGCTTAGCTGACCCATTAGAAGGCTATGGAAGTAACCCAAGGGGTCGGTGGTTGAATCAGGTTGTAGTGGAGGAGTTGAATGGTCAAGGTTCTAGATAGATATAGATAGATATAGATGATATAGATATAGATATAGATATAGATATAGATATAGATAGATATAGATATATGATTTTAGAACTTATAAAGTCTGCTGATAGATTAATGTGCTTTGTGAGAAAAAGAGGAAGACAATACATGTGCAGAGGATTTTGGCCAAATGGGATAATGGAATTACCATTAATTCGATGGGAAGACAGTTCGAAAGATAGGTTAGAAAGGAACATCAGGAGCTGGGTTTTTATTATTAATTATATTATGTTAAAGCTAATGTTCTAAGATAGAATGAGGGGGAAATAAATGGGAACAAGTACAGACTCTCCTCTAGAAGAATTTTTTTCTGGCAAGGTCCATAAGAAAGTATGCAATGGTTGGGGGCCATTGAGAGGTTTTTCAAACTCATTCGGTACAGGAAGAAAGACTGATAATACAGTGGGAGAAGGGGTAACTGCTGGACTAGTATCTATGAAGACGAGAGAGAGAGATAGAGAGACAGAGAGAGAGAGAGAGAGAGAGAGAGAGAGAGAAGAGAGATACATTGTGTATTAGCAAGTAATTTGAAACAAAGAAAATTGCAAGAATAAGGATAGAATATTACCCAAATTTATCTATTGCTATCATTTTGCCCCATTCGTTTGCCATTAGCTTTCCTCTTTTTCTTGAAAAGGTATTGGCATAAGATACAGGTGTATGTATAGCTATAGAGTATTATTTTTAAAGTTTATTTATTTCTTTGAGAGAGACAGAGACAGCATGAGTGGAGGAGGGGCAGAGAGAGAGGGAGAAAGAGAATCCCAAGCAGGTCCTGTAGTGACAGTGCAGAGCCTGACGTGGGGCTTGAACTACGGAAACTGAGAGATCACGACCTGAGCAGAAACCAAGAGACGTTTAACCAACTGAGTCACCCAGGTGCCCCAGTATAGCTATAGATTATAGATATAGGTGTAGATATAATTTTTCTGAACTACTTGAGAATAAATTACATTTTGTTTTCTGTTTGTTTATTACTGAGTATGTTAGGTTTAAATAATTGACAGTGTAGGAGCTGAGCCAAAATATTCAAAATACTCCGTCAAAAATCACCCCTACCCTAGATTAAAAAATGAAAAGAAAAAGTAAATGAGGTCTATAGATAACACAGGAAACCCACAAGATGGCAGGAGTGCCACATATATGTAGGTTTCCTTATACTTTCCTTATTTTTATCCCCCCATTTCTTTGTGAAACAGAACTTTAATGTTCTGTTAATTTTGAAATACATATGCCTCAGGAGGCTTAAGTGAAGATGATAACGTATGAATAGATAAAAAAAGGCAAGAAGAAACAAAGAGCAAAGAAACACACCCAGAGAATCATAGGAGTAAACTTTTAAAAATGAATCCCATTAATATATATCTTGTGTTTAGGTTGAGGAAAAATGGGTCTGTTGAATAGGACTCCACGTCATGAAGTCAGGAAGCTACAAGAACAATACATTTAGTGTATAATAAAGTTCCAAAAGTTGCAATTATAAGGCATAGGTTTCAAAGACATAATATTAACATATGTTAATACAATATAGTTATATTATAAGTATATATACATATATAAAACTATAAATATATATAAACATATATAAAATAATATTAAAATATAGAGTGGAATATGTAATAAATGTGTAGACACATATGTACACATATATTTAATAGTATGTCTAATTCATGCCCTATGATTGTAACTTTAAGAAACCCTGCCTATTTATCTAAAACCCCTAAGGGACACTGTATCTTTGCTTTCAAAGAGATGAAAACTGTAATAGCCATTTTATTTGCAGAAATTGCATAGTGGGTTGCAGTTTAACCACACAAGAGCTATTAGACTAACCAGACTTTTTTCGAATCCAGATTCCACTTCTAACTTGGTGAGTCATTTCCTGGTTCTGAGTTCCCGCTGTAAAATGGGAATAATTATACCATTTGCGTAGGGTTTGTTATAACAGCATTACAAGTAAAGCATCTCACGTATAGTAGTGGGAACAAGTCCCTCCTGACATCCATAGTTTTGTAACGCTGCTGCAGGTGCGTTTCCCTGCAGGACAGAAAGCTTTGTATACCATTCTGAAGTCTCCTCTTCCTGTATAAAACATAATGTTCTTTGTAAAGGCTATTTTTTTTTAATTTTATGTGTTTAATTATGCATTTATTATATTAGGCACCTGAGGGTTTATGCCCTCTGGTGTCATTAAATATATTGTTGGAAAAAGGAGATTAAAGAATGTGTTTTATCAGCAAGAAAATCATCCTTTTTACCCTTGCATGTAATTTACTAAAGGGATAGCAAGGTCAAAGCACAAGCTGTCTCTCACCATATTCCTCTGCAGACAGCGTTAACGCTGTCTAAGACTGACGCTGAGTCTACGCTTCCCAACTTGGATCCAGGTGGGAAATTTGATGAGGTTAGGTACAAATTACTATCAGCGCACCAAGAAGGAATAAGGTTACCTATATGACAGGAGGCTCAATAGATGTGTGCTCTGGACAAAGGCTGGGGACACAGATGTTGCAATACGTGAACACTTCAATGGCTTCACATTCATCTTACCTCTGATTTCAGGAAAGAAATCCATTGAAACACAACAAAGAAATGTAAAAAACAAACAAACAAACAAACAAAAAACCTGGTGGGCCGGGGATGGGAATAGAACAGAATAAGGATAAATGAATATTGTAGTAAAGCCATGCATATCATTGGTACATGAGATTCACGCAGAAAAAAAATACTGAGACGAGGTATATCGTGCTCAGAAGAGAAATCTATTTTACAAAGGTAAAAGGGAATAGGGTGGAAAAAGCAAAGTAATCAGAGAATATGTTGAAGAGCGGTCTGTGTGAGTTAAAAGACAGTGTTGCTGATATATATGCTTTACTTGTAAGTATATTTTACACTGAAAATCTTTGTTCTTATGAGTAGGAAACCATAAGAGGATTTCAAGCATAATTTAATGGTTAATTGTTCAGTTGGTTCAGTAAGCCAACAGACTTGAGAATTTGAGGGCTTTTTAATTCCAGTCGATGAGTTCCATTCCCCGATAACCAATCACTTTCTAAGTACAGAAATTTTTGTAGGGTGATAAAGGTATAGACATGCGTAAGAAATATCAGCTTTCCATTAAAGTTGATTTAGTACTTACAAATAACAGTGTCTATTTTTTCATCTTTAAAGCTCTTTGGATATCAATAAGGGTGTGAAAAAATCACTTTTTATTTTCCATTCCATATTTCTAATTTAGTACAGTTGTGTTTCGATACATAATCAGTATTCCTCAAGCACTTTGGGCTAGGGGAGACCACGTGACAGAGCCATCGGCATGGAATATGTAAAGAAAATGGGACTGATATGTAAGTGTTAAGGCTAAGAGAACAGTTTTGAGGACGCAGGGAAAAGTATATAAGGCTGGAGACCCTTTGAGAGGGCCAGCAGTTAGAGACCAAGTTCCGGAAGAAGTCAGCATATTCAGTCTCGATGTCAAGGATCAATGGTCAGCAAATCTGGAAAACGGTGGGCACATCAGTCATGGTGCTTCAAATATGTAGCTCAGGGAAGGTATAAGTTTTGCGTGGAGCCTCAGATGATTTTAGGTTTTTCTAGAAGTTTTATATAAGCAAGGGCAAGCAAAAATGAAGATTGATGAAAAGATAATTGAGCCAAAGTTTTAAAATGAACAGCCAAGTCCAAGGCAGTCCCAGGCTTAGAGTGCAGGATAGTCTCAAGTATAGGATAAAACTACTCCCCTGCAAAAATAGGAGTCATGGTTAAGAAAAGGATTATCTGGATGCCAGATATCCAAGAGACTCACACAAGGGTTTCATGGGACAAACTGGAAACTCCTAAAGTGCGATGGATTGCCAGAAGCAGCTCAAAGGCAACTGATTCATCTATGCTGCAACGCAAAGAAAACAGATTGTATTCCAAACTTACTTGACGAACTATAAAAGTTCTTAAATTCTAAGGGGCTCTTATTTACTCATTTATTTATTTATCTATCTATCTATTTATTTATTTATTTGCGTCAACAGAAGCGTTGGAGCATCCAGAGAACTCAGACCATCAACTGAACAGATGGATGGGAATGGGGTCTTTGGAGGAAGCACTGATAACGCTTTTGTAACCCTGGGGATGCTCGAGGGTCCTCGAGGCCCCTGCCCAAAGTTTATGATGCCTTTAAAGAAACACACCCCCCAAAATAAATCATGGTTTTACTTACTTTTCTTAAAAGTCCAAAACACGTTGAAGTACTTAGTTCACTGCAAATCTTACTCAAATCTGCCTTCTTTCCCATTCTCTAAATGCTCATACTCCTGGGGAAAAAAAATTCCAGTTTCCTTACCCTTTCACTCTGCATCTACCTTCACCTCACCTCATCGACGTACCACTCTCCCACGCGCACCTGTGACATCCATGCCCCTGTGACTCCCACCTTTGGAAAGAGTCTCAGCAGTATCATTAACCCTCTCTGACTCTTTTTCTCATGGACAAAACCTACATGGATTTTTTGTTATGGCCACTTCCTCAATCTCTGAATTTAATGGTGCCAAATCCTCCTATTCTAAAAACAGCAGCACTCTTCTCAGTGGGATGGAAAAGACTCCGCAAGCAAAACCAAAGCCAGTTTCCCTACTCAGAGGGAAAGAAAGGACTCGAAGCCCCACTGATGTACTTATTTTTGTCTTCTATCACCTATTGTCTCATCCTAATGCACCCCTTCTTATCTACACCTTAAAGTTACTTCTTCTGGTTACATTTCTTTGCTTCAAATAGGACCTATTTCTATTTGGGGCCTATGACTACCCAAATCATGTTTTTCAAAAATACACAAAATCATTTTTTTAAAAGAAAATTGACATTAATGAATTTAAAAAGTTTTCTCAGGACAGACAAGTCTTCAAAGTCCACTTTCTCTAAAGTAGTTGCCTTCTCCTTATTCCCAGTCTGTCCCTGTCACCCCACAGAGGTTTTATTTTGTCACAGATTTTATTATCTGAAATTTTCTGAAATTCTTCCTTCGACTTATTGGCTTAAAATTTGCTGTTTCTCTCAATAGAATATCATCTCTATTAATGTCAGTTATATGATGTCATTGTATCTTGTGCTTTAAACATCTAATGTAGTTCCTGGATAACATAAAAGATGCTAAATAAATATTTATAGAGTAGTGAGTCAATGCCAGATAAAATGTCTCTATTCTTTCTTTGAAATACAAAGGTTTTATAGTAATAATAATCATCATCATAATAGTAATAACTGATATTTATTGAGTACTAACTATATGTTAACTGTATTACATGCATTAAATCTTTTAATCTCACAGAGCTCTAAAAAGTGGGCACTATTGTTATAATTCTAAATTAATATAATGCATATTTTGAGATTTTTAGAGTTAAGGTGTTTGTCCAAAATCCAGCAGTTAACAGGTAAAAAAAAAATACTACTTCAGTCAAATTTTTTTAAGCTCCAAGTCTGTCTCAATCACTTTGATATAATTCCTCAATTGACTTTTTTAAATACCAAGGTAGAAAGAAAGACTAACTTTCTGTATTAGCTTCCTAGGGCTGCCATAACAAAGCACCACAAATGGAGTCAGTTCTAGAGGCTGAAAGTTCAAAACCAAGGTCAGCAATGTGAATGCCTTCTAAGGACTGTGAGGGAGAATCTCTCCCATGCCTTTCTCCTAGCTTCTGGTAATGGTCAGAGAGACTTGGTGTCCCTTGGTGTTTAGATGCCTTGCTCTAATCCCTGCTTCATCTTCACACAGTATTCTCCCTTTATCTCTATGCCCTTACAGAGCTGTCTTCCGATAAAGAAACAGGTATATTGTATTAGGGGCCCTCTGACTACAGTATGGCTTCATCTTGATTAAATCTGCAAAGACCATATGTTCATATAGGGTCAAAATTCACAGGTACTGGGGGTTAGGACTTCAATTTAATTTTTTTGTGGGGAGAGGACACAATTTAATACATACCTTCCAAAACTATAAATCGCATCCATAATACTTGTATCCTTATCACTTTGAAAGATAGCAAGGACCAACTCCATGTACCGTATCATGGTCACATTCTCGGACCATTGCTTAAGGTTGAAAATTGTGTTGATCTAAATATTGGCTCATTGGAATGAAGGATTGTTAGGGAATTTAACCATGTAGGAACATTAGCTTTCTAGAATTGTTTATGCAGAGGCTAGATAAATACCCAGAGGGTATGTGGTAGAAGAAATTCTTAAGATTCGTATACTGGGTAGCTGGCTATTCTTGACCTTCTTATATTAGGGATCTTTGTTTCTTTGTTCTTTCAAGGACATGGTTTCTAACTGTATTTCTCAGAGCCTTAGGTTTTCACCAAGGAACTGCCAGGGTGAAGCCAGCCCTATCTCTAATTTGGCCTGAGAAGCTCCACCTTTGCCTGCTCTGTACATTAAATTTCTAAGTGAAATTTGGTTCATGCAAGTGTTCCAAAAGTAGAATACTTTTAAAAACATTTGGTCTTGGGGTTCCTGGGTGGTTCAGTTGGTTAAGTGTCTACTCTTAGTTTCAGCTCAGGTCATGATCTCATGGTGATCAGTATAACCTCTGGCACTTGGTAACTGGTCTACTAAAAACATTCTTGTATATCCACAAGGCAGTTTGAATTTACATAAGAATACAGTAATCCATTTTTCTGTCCTGCTCTGGGGCCATATTAACATCCCTGCGCTTTGTCAAACTATGGTCCAAAATGAATTTTAACATCTTAACATTCTATACAGCATCAACTCCATTGATGACATCTTACTAACCAGACATGGTGAGTAATAACTGATATGCAGTCTAGCTACCTAATAAGACATATTCATGCCAAAGCATAGGAGATAAAATCTGTAAAGATTTAAAGGTAAGTTTAGAGGGTTACAGTACTTCCAGGCACGTGAAGACATTCTTTCTAAGAGAAAAAACAAGTTGCTCCTTGTTTACCTTCTACAACTAAAGAGGCACATTTGGATTTTGAAGATACTAAATGCCACATTGCATTTGGTAATATTGTTCTTACCCCTTTTTCACAACGTAGATGAGTACTACTTTTGAGTCTAGACTGTGGCACAAGTTGCTGTGTTGATTAGACCATATAACACATACAATGCAGTGGATAAGGATACCGTATGGAATCTCTCGCAAGTTTTAATACAGGAGCCAAAACAGAGATCTGTAGGGTTCTGGAACAAAGCTATGTCTTTTACAGCTTAAACTATTCTCCATTTCAATTGGGTCTTAATAGAGACAGAATGCCCAGACATGGGACAACAAGGAAGTGTGGGACCTTAGATTCTCAACAAGTCGTACTTTTGTGACAGGTAGGGTGCGGCAATCCATTGTACTATGGATTCATAATCAGGCCTAAGAACATCAAAAAATATGAGTAAATTACATCTACAGGGGCCAAGATTACAATAGAATCTTCCATTTTCTACTGATCCCTCTCCATCAATTCATACCTATGGCTTCCCGGAAGGTTCCTATGACTGAATGATGGACAAAGGAAAAACCTGGGCCTGGGTCACAGCTAGCCATAAATCTAGGGCTCCAACGCCCCAGCTCCACTCAGGGGTGGTCCTAAAAGTCACACTGAAGGAAAATCTCCTCAGAGGACAGAGTAGAACACTAGAAACTAAGACACCTACCAAATCCAAACACATAGCTAGAAACTAAGACACCTATCAAATCCAAACACATAGCTAGAAACTAAGACACCTATCAAATCCAAACACATAGCTAGAAACTAAGACACCTACCAAATCCAAACACAACTTTTTGGAATTTCACCATTAAACATTAGTTCAGCAACATGACTGAGAGCTAAGTATACAAAATTTGTTAAAGACCCGAGATTTGGCCTCATGGTACGTCAATGGTATTGATTTCAAGGCCAGAGACTGCCTACAGCTATTATCTGAGGTAACTGTTAAGTCAAGAATTGATAGCCAAAAGGGAAGCAAAGTGCCATTCCATTAATTTTGAACTTTCAACTTGTTACTTTCCTTCAACCAATCTTTGATTAGGCAATCTGTGACGGAAGACCCAAGCAATATTTCCTTTTCTTTATTTATCTACTTTCGACCCTGCTGTTGGGAGGGAGATAGATAATACTCTTAAGATTTCACATAGGTTCAGCATGCGGTTTACTAGCTGGGTTGACTTTGTGCAATTTATATAACCTTTCTGAGCCTGGGTTTTCAGCCTCTCTAAAGTGAACATTGGATCCCTACCTATGTCCGAGTGTTGTTATGAATATTAAATCATATATGTGAAATCGCTTATAAATTAAAAAAAAAGTGCCATCCACCCACCAGTCACGGTGTGTTTTCTAGTTCTGGGGAAAACTTGGGGGATCTGAACAGGGTGAAATATGTATTACAGATTAGAAAAGTCACCTTTTCCATGCCCGTCCTTTTGTCTGCCTTCTTCATCTCTGTCCCATTTGCAGAGCACAAGGCCATCCAACTGTGCGTGGTTGTACACCTCCATAACAACTCTGCAGAAAATGAACTTAATGTATGCTGCAATATGTGCTGGGAAATAAATGGAATGTGACAAGGAAAATGCCAGTTCTGCCTCCCTCCCAGCGAAATCAAGATGAGCCAGCGATGCCTGTAAATGAGGCCAAATGAAGGGTTAACATGGAAGACAGCCCCAGTAATTGGGAACTTCACTGGGACTACCTGCAGTCCGTACTCTGGAGATTCACAACAGGCCCGAAGAACATGGCAAAGGTATTCAAAATTCAAGACACATAAAAGGATTAATTTTTCTTTCTTGTTAAACAGCACTGGACGTAAAGGATACGTGACTCTGGTGATGTTTAAATTGTACGTTCAAGGATTTACACCCAGTTTACGTGGGGGATGAAAGCAAAGCAGGACAAAATGGAGACAAGTTACAGTGGTGACTCTGCTGGGGAAAAATAAAAATGGAAGAAAAGGAAAAAAAATGGAAATCCGAAATAATAACGGTCCATCATGCATGCCATTAAACTGAAAGCTAACACACCATATTAGTCAATCTTTCATCTGTTTCCATAAAAGGCATCTCTCCCATCCTAATGTTTTCTTTCTTGCATTCATCAATCCATTAAAAAAATTTTGGAATGCTTTTATGTACCATATATAACAACAGAAGCTTATGCCTGTGCCACCAATTTTCAACATTAATTATTTTCAACAGGTACAATATTTCCATTTTCCCTCTGAGGAATCTGACATGCAGAGCAATTAAATAGCGTGTAAATCATGATACACTTGCTAAGGAAAAAAATGGGATTTGAACCCCCCCATTTCTTTTCACTTTAATTTTGTTTTAATATGCATTTATTTTTGAGAGAGAGAGAGAGACAGAGTGCAAGCTGGGGAGGGGCAGAGAGAGAGGGAGACGCAGAATCTGAAGCAGGCTCCATGCTCTGAACTGTCAACACAGAGCCCGACGCGGGGCTCGAACCCACAAACTGAGATTGTGACCTGAGCCTAAGTTGGACACTGAACTGACTGCGTCACCCAGGCTCCCCCCTCCTTTTTTTTTAAACTTAAATTTAACTTCCCTTTCCCTTACTCTCTATCATATACATAATTTGTTATTTACAGTTAATTGAGTTGAAAAACCTCAAATAAATTTTAGCAATTTTTAATAGCTTCTAAAACTCAGAGGCATCATAATGTGGTGTCTCTGTGCTATAAAATAAATAAGGGGAGGTGCTAATGAATGGTAAACTTTGTCTTCCCATATGTGCCCTCAAGAAAAATTGTATTCGATTCTATATTTGTTACAGCTTTGGGAGCCACCAATTTGGAGATGGCCTCTAGGACTTCTTTTAGCTCATTTTTACCTTCTAAGTCATGCTTTCTCATCAGACATTTCCTTCAGAATTACTTTGGAGTCTTGGTAAAGTAAAGGCTCCTGGGCTCCCTCCAGACAGAATGAATTAGGTTCTCTAGCATCGGCCAGGGAACTGCATTTTCAACGAGCACACCTATTCATTCTGACACAGGCACAAGTTTGAGAACCAGTACACTGGACAGTCCTCCTTGCAAAGCCCATCCACAGAAATTGGTGGCAGAAGCTCTGGTCTCTTCATTCTGCAGAATTCAGTTCAGAATTCTGAACTTCCATCACCAGGCTTGGTCCTTCCTCCAGCCACATCACATAAAGTTGCATTGCATCCAAGGGTAACCATTTTGATCACATTCCGTGGCGACTCTGAGTTCACCCAAGTCCTTACTCTGACCCTGAGTCTCAAACCCCATGGTCATCGGAAGCTCTGGAACCATTCTTTCTTATGATAATCTCAATAAGGGTTGCAATTCTTCCTTCCTTCAATACCCAGTCCTGAGCGATGATCCTGATTCCAGGCCTGGAGTTTTCCCTGGTTGCCCTCACTCTACTTCACACGGAATCTCTTGCCCTACAATGAAGACAACTGTCTCTGTCTTGATTCAGGGACTGAGATTACAGATGTAGAATATTTCTATACCCAGTTAATGATGGCTTCATGCCTTTCAGGAGTCAGGATTAATTATGCACCGTTCGATGTGGTTCTGATAAGGACTTTGCTATTGAACGTGTGACCAAGTGAAATCAGTGATTAGGTTACAGTTTGTTTATTACAAGTTTATTGATTTTATATCCGAATGGCATCTTGCCACCCCACTGGAAAAAAAAAAAATGCTTAGGTGACACTCTGGCACACACAGCATCCTATGAGTCTAAAATAATGATTTTCACTAGCTAAACGATCAGGCAACTTTCCCTTAAAACATGTATAATTTCATGAGATTGGAAACAACATTGAAAATTAACCTTTGGACCCAAAGAATTAGTACTATATTCATAAAAATACATTATTATGCCATATTAACTGAAATGTTTCTCTGCTTTATGTATACTTCGAGTGGTCAAAAGTACCGTGACCAACACAACCACTTACAAGCTCTTCAGTGTGTCAGAAACTGCCTTTCAGGGAAATTCAGCGGTTGCAAAGGTCTTTTTTTTTTTTTTTTTTCCTTTTTTCTGGAGAGTTTTTTCCCCTGAACATATCTTTTCCTTTCAAACTGTATTTTTATCCCAACAGAAGCAGCATGACTACTAAGTTATGTCCTAGAGAAACAAAGCAGTTCAGAACCTACTCTAAACTCACTTCTACAGGATGGGAGGGAATCATTGATCCATTGGCCCATCAATTTCAGTAGGCTACTTTGACCAAAGTGGGGCAAGCACAAACTTGATTGTTAAAGGTGGGTTTGAATCCTGACTCGAATGTTTACAAATTGTCATAATTTTGAAAGGGGATTAAACTTTGGGTTCCTATGTCCTTTTCACACGATGATTTATTTCCCTGTTTGAACTACTTTTGCCTTCCTTTTGCTTCAGAGGCACCTGAGTGGCTCAGTTGGTTAAGCATCTGACTTGAGTTCAGGACATGATCTCATAGCTGGTGAGTTCGAGCCCCATGCCGTGATCTGTGCTAACAGCTCAGAGCCTGGAGCCCGCTTCAGATTCTGTGACTCCCCCTCTCTCTGCCCCTTCCCCACCCACTTTCTGTCTTTCTGTCTCAAAAATGAATAAACATTAAAAGTTAAAATAAACTTATTCATGCTTCATTCCAATGTCTGCGCTTAATTTATGGATGAGTTAACAGTTTATAAATGGCACTGGCCTGGGGGACACACATTGATTGAGATATTTACTGGATAGTAGAGTCACCTGCCCTGTGTTTCATACCCCTCATTGCCTCCTTAGATGTCTCTTTTCCTGGGGCACCTGGATGGCTCAGTCAGTTAAGTGCCGGACCACAATTCAGATCATGATCTTGCCATCTGTGAGTTCAAGTCCCAGGGTTGAGCTCTGTGCTCACAGCTTGGAGCATGGAGCCTGCTTCAGGCTCTGTGTCTGCCTCTCTCTCCGCCCCTTGCCTGCTCACACTCTGTCTCTCTCTCTCAAATCAATCAATCAATCAATTTTTTAAAAAATGTAAAAAAGATGTCTCTTTTCCTTTTTTTTCTATAAACTGCCTATGGGTAAGTTACCTTTCCATGTTTGCATTTCAAGTGGCCAACTTTCAGTGAGTCATACGGTAAATTCTTACCAACAAAAAATATATATATACACATTTTTGGTTGAAAGCACTGCAAAATACAGAAGGAAATATTTGACCAAAATAGCTGATTCCAAGGCCCACAGGAGATATTTGGAAAGTTTGTGGCACCATAGTAGGGGCTGTACAAATGCTAGCTTGCTTCTCCCCAAGAGCCTCTGACTTTTCAACTCTGCTTTTATCACCCGTTCCACCTGGTGTTTCTCTGAGCTTCGTACCAGTTTTGGAAACACTGTCTGATGCGACAATACCAATGGAGGATTTGGAGCCTGCTTAGGGGAACAACATCCCCAGGAATGCTGCATGCTTAATCCAAGAAGACACCTTAGAGATGCAGTATGGCCTTTGTCACTCTTCGATGGGTGAATATTAGAGCTGGACCTTTTAAGCCTCTTTCAGAGCAAACCTAACTAACCTGTCATTCAGGATCTAAAAATGAGCGGGTGCTCCCCTCTCTAGATGTGTTCCTTCCTTCATCCTGGGCATATACTATAAGGTAATATATATGTGGGACTTAATTGATCCATGCAATCTAAATATTTACCATATAAGTGAAGGGATGGGTAAGCAAGCTTGTAATTGCAGTGGTCCTTGTCGCTTAGGAGGATGACCCATTTCCATCAGTAAGAATGCAGAAGATTAGTCTATTTTACTGTATACAGTGAAGTTTCTATAAAAAGATGACTGTAGACAGAAGTGTTTATCAAAATTAACATTCATCCAGTGTTTGCAAGTTAAAGAAGTTCTCTGTTATATAAGAGTTTTATGGACCATTTCCCTCGAAATCTACAAGATATACAATAGAAAATAGAAACAATATGATTAAATTGAAGACCATATTACTATACCCAGAGCTTGGTTCATTATCCATAAAAGCTGATTGGCAGGGGGTGTGGAAGAATCTTTTGGTCCATGGTGGCTCTCAGGTTCATGATCCCTAATTAGTCACAATGTAGGCATCTTAAGTGCATTAACTATTTTGAAAAGTGGTCTTGGTTAATAGATAATTCCAAAATGCATTATAAAGAACAATTAACTGTCAGAGGATAAAGAATGAAGTAATATTGAGATGGTGAATAAGTTATGTTAAAAGGTAACTTTTCAGGATTTAGAAGATTTAGAAGGGTTTTGTAGTAACATTGCTGCATTGTCTATGCTGACAGAGCCTGTTAAGACAATGTCAGAGGGAAAAAAAAAAAAAGTACATGACCCTACTTGAAGTGCGATGGGCTTAAGTTCTGTGGTTAGCTATGGGATGCAGGATAGGCTTTATGAAAGATCGGCACAATACGTCAATATAAAGTGTGTTTTGTTTCCAAAAATGAAGTAGGGAACATGAGTTTCTTTGATGAAGACCAATATTGTCTCAATTGCCTAACTTCCCCCTTGAGATAGAGTATCTAGAAATGAAATTCCTGCCATGTTCTTACATATGGCCTGGCTGTGCTATGTCAGAGGCAGAAACTGGCTCTACTCCCACTCTCTGTCTGAGAGAAACAACTCAGTTTGAATGCAAGCCTTCTCTGAAGTGAAACAGAGGGGTCAAAGACACAGCGTTGTGGCTCATGGGAATGGCCTTGCCAAGGTCATTGGTTTCATTCTACAGAGCCCATTTTCTTTAATTTACATCTAACTAGTAAGAATTTGTAGCAGTAATACTGTCTGGCTCAGAAAATGAAAATTCACTCCTTTAAGAGCATAAAAAAGATTTTCAAAGGCTATAATAAGAAAAACTTCATTACCCTTTGCACTAGTTCAGATTAGTGCCTATATTCTCAGAAGAAATAGAAACCGAGAGAAGCATAAAAGACATTTTTCACATATTGCCATGCTGTGCAAGACATTTGTTTTCTCTATCTCTGTCTGTCTGTCTGTCTGTCTCCTTTGGTTAAGAAAGGCAGACTGCCGCACACAGCACTTCATTTGGATGTTTGGATGTGTCTGGGGTCTTCGATACTTGACCACCTTATGTTCTATAAATGGATTTGAGAGAATTTTTTTTGGAGATTATAGCAGGGAAAGCAGCTACTCATAGATTCTTGATCAAAGAACAGCCCTCCTCCGTCAGAGAAGGTCATCCTCTTCCAATTAGCATGCAGCTTTGGGAGAGGTGCCCACGGAGTGTTGAGGCAGGAAGGGGACACCCACGTAGCCAGTCAGATCAGTCACATCAACCCTGGTTATCAATGGGGTGATGGAAGTCATGGCTGGATTGTCCTCAGATGCAATACGTTTGTTCTTTTTGCTTATAAAATTTCAATTAAAAATTAGTTTCTAAAAGTTGGATCAGGAATAAAATTAATAGCTGGTTGATTGTTAAAGAGAAATGCGTGCAAACCTGATTTGCATTGTCTGATGAACATTGCATAAACCCTGGTTTTCTAGTTTTAAATACTCAGCTTGTGATCTTTTGATAAATAAAATAATAACATGCTTCAGATAAATTTGAAATCCCTCATTATTTATTAATTTTCACCTTCCATATATATGTATATATATACATAAATAGAAAATGTAGTCTTTCAAAGGTTCTTGTTAATATCATAAAGTTTTCTGCACTTATATGCAGTATCCATGAAGTTGATGTTTAGGTCTGGAGTAATAATATATTTTGTTTCTAATAGTAATAATTTCCTCAATATACTTCTATTAGTTATACCTTTAAAGTGATATAATCTTTTATAATATACAATATGGAATATTATAATCTATAATATCATTATGCTTGTTTTTTAGATTCTAACTAGTAAGGGAAAGAGACCTAGAGTCACATGTTGATTGAATTACAGTATCAGCGTTCTAGCATTGGAAACCAGGCAATTTTGTGTAAATATAAGAGAAACATAAATGATTTATTCTAAAGCCAAAATGAGGCATTCAACTCTTTCTCCCCAACCTCCAAATAGAATAGTAATAAAGTTTGCTACTTTCCTTCGTTTTCTTCCATTTTGACTTTCTCTTCCAGAAGCTGTCAGTTATTGTATGAATATTTAGGACTTATAAAAATAAATGCATATAAAAATATAGAGATGAGGTCCCAATTATTAATCTACTCCTGGAAATCAAATAGAAGTAACCATATATTATATTAAAGTATATAAAAATATATATATATATATATATATATTATATATTATATATATTATATAAACAGATATGTCTGTTTTCAGGTATATTTCACGTGAAAGTACTTGGGGAGTGAAATAAATAGATCATTCAATAATATATTCATACATATGTGATCAGCAAGATATAGGTATAATTAGAGTTTATACATGATCTTGATGAATAATAGTTAAAATTAATCAAATTTATAGTTAAAAAAACTCAAAATATAGTTTATAGTATGTTCTGAAATATAATTCATGTAAGTTGCTATGAGGATAAAACAATTTGAATTATTTTAGTGTGTTACAAGTGTACAAATTGAAAAATTTCGTAGGATTAAATGCTAACGCTCTTTGTGAACATGATGCATTTGAAAAGTATAGAAATACTTCTCATTACCCTATGTCCAAGGGACCTAAGGAATTTCAGTATATAGATGATTTCACCTCAGGAAAAATAGTATGATCATAGACATTAGCCAAAAGGTAGGCTGAAGAGGTCATTTAGTTTATTACTAGAACAACTTCGTATCTTCAAATCCTTCAGGTAATTCTAATATGGAGATCATAAGTAGGACTACTTTCATAGATGAAAAAAAAGGCTTAAAATCTTTTATGAAGTTAGTTTCCATTTTATATAAAGTAAGACTGAAGCATGCAGTGGCACATGGCATTTATCAAGTTTCTACCAACTTGTTCCCATGCCTTGTTACACACTGACCCAGGTAAACAGGCACTCTTGAATATTGTGCCAACTGGTAAATTGCTCTCTGTGTACATAAATAAAGTACACTGAATATCTTGAAAGCTCAACTTTTCTTCTATGACAAGTTGTCAATTGAAAATATACTCAGTGTGTAAAGCATAAAATCCGTATTTTATTTTAGGCCATACCTCTGTTAATAATAGCATTCTCTTGCATTCTCTTATAGAAAACTACAATGGCGATTTAATAAATGATTCCAATGAACCCATCTGAGTTATCTTTCTGTCAATTTACTGCTTCAGTCTTAACATAGGTCTTAATTTAGTGAGAATGTTATGCTAATGGAAACAAACCTGAGGATATAGATATGGCAGGGCAACACTTGTTAGTCGCCATTAAACCAGTAAATTCTTAATATAACTTAACTATTTATAGACTTAAAGCTATTATTCCAAAAGGGTAGCATATCATAAATTAATTAATTTAAAACAAATATAATGTTATTAAAATAATTGTGTATTTATTTTCTATCATGAAGGATTGGAAACTTTAAAAAAAATCAAGGCACAGATGCAACAATTTAACAAGTAAATAAAACGAGTAAAAAATGTCTTCTAAAGGAGGCCTATACCATTTGATAAATACAATATGCAATATGTATTTTTTAAAGGCAGTCTTAGAATCACACATTTTTTTAGATTGGGAGCACTTTCTAGACCAATGCCATTTTGAGACAAGTATTTAGTAGATACTTGCTTAGAATTTACAATATGCTGGGAACTGGACTATATACAGGGCATATAATGAATAAAATCTAGAGAATAAGGATGAGTGAAAGGCAAAATGAGGCTTGATCAAAAGAAAATAGCCAGAAAATACAAAGCCTGCCAGGAAGACGCCAGCAATGGGAAGACACCAATGTGTTTTAAACATGGGTGATACTCTGACCACGGGAAAATACTCTGACCACGGGAAGGAGAAAAGATGTGAAGGGAGGTCAAAGAGCTGTGGCCAAAGCACTTAGAGGGTCGTCACAGAGTTCCAGGTAGGATGAGGGTCATCTGCACCACAAAAGATTGGAGGAAATGGATAAAGGTAAAATAATTAGAGAAATATTTAGGTGATGATTTCAGAAGGACTTGGTGCCTGATTTGAGGAGATAGAAATACAGACTGGCATTTAGGTTTCTGGTTTATGTAAATGGACAGGTGAAGTTTACATTTGCTGAACAAAGGAACACTGGATAAATACATATATTTTGAGGCAGTTGGGAGGTGGATGAACATGGAAGAAAGAGTAAATCATTCGATCAGTTTTGAACATGTTGAGTTTGAGTACATTTACTTAGATCACCAGGTCATATACCTCCAGGGTTAATCATTCATATGGAATATAATGTGTTCCAACAATCGGGTTTTTATTGAACACTACCCTAGACATTCAAGTGGAAGTAATGAGTAGTTATATGGGTCTGGATTTCAGAAGGGGGTATAAGTGTATTATAGCAACTCTAAAAAAAAACATGGATTTTAAGATGCACACTATTCATGTCACTGAGAAAAAATGGACTGCCAATGAATGTATGAAACCCCATCTATTGTAAGACACATTTTCTTATCAGATATATTAAAATGTGACAATAAGGTTTGCTTTAGAATTGATTAAGTACAAAGTAAATTTGGAATTCACAAGTATTTGTGGGTATTATTAGCCAAAAAGCCATATACACTGATGAGATAGCTAGGAAGTATAGATAAAGCATAAAAAAAAAATAGCTTGGAAAATGGCAGAAGAAAACCTGGCATTTAATGATCTGGATAGAAGTGAATTATTCTACAAAGAAATAAATTTAAAAGAGCTAGATCAGCAGGTCAGTAGGTTTGCAGAGAATCCCAAAGAAAAAAGTTCTTAGAAAGAATAAATTAGTATTACCATACACTACTGAAATCTTTATAGATAGTGTCAGAATGGAAATTTTCGGTTACCTTAGAAATAACTATTTTGGTTGAGCGGTGGAAATGAAATCAAATGGAATGAGTTTAGGAATTAGGATACTGAAGCCATAGAAATAGAGGAAGCCAAATTTTTAAAGAAGTTTGATCATGACGGGGAAGAGAGAGAGGGAGGAAACCATTTTTTTAAGATGGACAATGTTGGGAACATGTCAAAAAAAAAAAAACAAACAGTGGGGAGTGTCTAGATAATGATGACAAGGTGAACAATCAGAAAGGAAAAAAAATGATAGTGTAATATTTCTTAGAAGATAAATTCAAATAGGATCCAAACACAGGTTAAGTCTTTGGGAGTGGGAGGGATAGCTTCCAATTTCCAATTGTCTTTGGAATCATAGAAAAAAAGGCAGGTCATCTGGAATTGGAATTTGCCAGATAAGTGCAAAGAAAAGATGGAGAGGGAAGATGAGTTAATGTAATTTTGTTCAAACTGGAGTACAGAAACTGGTTTCTGGTTTTCAAATTGTTTGTTACCAGTTATGGCAAGTAAAAACACAGAAAATGGGAATGAAGGTTTACAAACGTTACAGCACATTGACAATCTATCTGTTGAAACTAACAGTACAAATTGTGATCTTGTACACTGTTTTTGCAGATTTTTAAACTTTGTTTTTAACAACTCATTTTATTTCATAGAAGTATTGGTCCACAGTGGATTATAGATGCCATCATCTTCATCATCAATAACCACAATGTCTTTTATCACAGATCATTAAGTAAGCACTAGTTCACTGTGTGTTTTCAGGAATGCTACTGGAATTATGAACCATAGGATCTAAGGAAGCTTGAGAGTTATTGTGGAGGAGGAACCGTGATGACCATTCCTGATGTCGGCTCAGGTGGAGTGGCCAAGAAGGTCATTAGAGGTAATGAGATAAAAGAACCGAGAGGCCATTATTTGAAATAAAAATTCCGTGGAAGTGTTCAAGTTACCAGGAATGACCACGTTACTCGGGGTGAAGGCAAAGCCTTTGATCGAGGTGGCAGCTGAGGGAAAATGGACGTTCTATAGGGAGATAAAAAGATGGATCAAAAAAGGAGCAGCCTTTGTTAAAAAAATTCCTTCAGCTCCATAGTTTGATTAGTTAAGTGAAAGAGAGTATGTGTAAGATAAATGGCATTGGAAGGGAAAGATACAGAAGAGAAGGCATGAAGAAATATACAGAGGCATAATTTTAAAATTGCATGTAGGGGCGCCTGGGTGGCTCAGTCTGTTGAGCGTCCGACTTTGGCTCAGGTCATGATCTCATGGCTGGTGAATTTGAGCCCAACATCGGATCAGGATCTGTGCTGACAGCTTGGAGCCAGAAGCTTGCTTCAGATTCTACATCTCCCTCTCTGCTCCCCTGCTCACGCTCTGTCTCTCAAACATAAATAAACATTTAGTAAATAAATAAATAAATAATAAATAAATAAATAAACAAATAAATAAAATTGCATGTAGAAGATGACATTGTCTTTCTGTCCTGCCTCATTTAACAGCTGAGTACTTCCTGTGGTCTGAAAGATCCAGTGTCCACAAGCATTTGTTTTGTCTCCATTTTGAAAATTAAGAGCCAACATGAGAATTATTGATCACAGATTGACATTTGGGAGTGTGCAGTCTTCATGAATCTGTATGAGAATCAGCAATAAAGGGGTAGCTGGTGTGTGGTCGGGACCTCATGGGGGCTTGATCCCTTTGTCCTCTTCCCCTTAAAGATGCTGAGAGCAGGGCTTCCCTTTAAAACCTTTCCTGCTCATTTTGTAACTGAAGTGAGGGAAAGAGAAATAAGCCCACAGAGAAAGTGAACTTTTGACTCCCATTTACTCGTCTGTCTAAGTTTTATATCCTACTATAGTGGTCTCACTCTAACCCCTTGAGAACTCTTTTTTGCCCTTGATTCAGACTACAGATTTTTCTTCTTAAGTAAGGTGTGAGGAAAGAAGCTGTTGTGGTTGAGAAGTAACTGGGTGTGCAGAATCTTGAACTTTCCGGAGGAGGTAGCCTGTCACCAAATGGGGTTCAAAATTAGCCAGTTGTTAACAGATTATTATAACGTATATTGCAAAACATTTATTATTTGTTAGTTTACCCAGAAGGAATGATGTGAAATGCTTTTGCTTAGATATACCTTGGATGAATTATTTAGTAGATGGGTAATACTTAGTTTATTCTAGATTCAGCTACATGGCATTTGAAAACATGTGTATCATCACCCCTTTATGTCCACTGCAAAATTATGTTTTCTCCCTATATAACTAGTGGACATTTTGAGATATGAAAACAATTTATTGTGGTAGCAATAGATCTTTCCAGGAGATAATGTTTGAAGGTTTCTTTGTTTGTTTGCTTTATTTCCTCTTCTGATGGAAATCAGAAGTTTCTATCACTCTCACAGGAGAAATTTTATTGTGAGTAGTGTTTCATGAGTATGCAGGTAGGTTCATGTGCTATTTTTTTTGGTTTGTTTTTGTTATGTTGTTAACCATTAGACTGTTGTTCTCTTTGATCTATGTCCTTTTTTGTCTCTGTCTATATACACGTGTGGTAGACAAAAGAATGTGGAGGGTGAAGTACTCTGACATACTATTCTACTGTTCCAGGGGTCTCAACCAGGGGCAAAGTTTGCCCCATTGAGAATACTTCACCATGTCAAGAGAAATTTTTAATTTGTTAGAATTGGGTTGAGTAGGGTGTAATATTGACATCTAGTTAAAAGAAGAGAGAGATGTTGCTAAACATTCTACAGTGCCCAGGACAGAAGCCTACGGTGAAGAACTATCAGGTCCAAAATGTCAATAGCTCTGAGATAGAGAAACCCTAGACTAGTTGTGCAGAATCCCATCTTACTGTTTTTGCTCAAAAACCAAATAATTCTAGTCTTGCTTAGTCATTGCAATGAGCAAGCCCTTTGTGCTAAGGTATTTATTTCTAAATGTTTAATATTTCACCTGAAAATATATTTTATAAAACAATTTTGATTTTTAAAGTAATTTTCTTGAATAAAAAAGGACATGTATATCTATATTATCTATCATCTATCATGTATTATCTATCATCTATCTATCTATCTATCTATCTATCTATCATCTATCATCTATTTATCTATCTATCTATATGAAAGATAGATAAAAATTCTATACATTTAAACAGACCTCAAGATATTCTACCAAGTGTTTCTTTTTTTTTTTTTTTTTTAACATGGCATCCATATTTAGCTCTTTTAGTGAGGTAAGTCTAGCCATTTTTCTCTTCCAAATAAAGAGTAAAATATCCTGGCTAGGATTTCCTACAAATATGATGTAGAAAACATGTATCATTTAAACACTTGTGATTGCAGATTTATGAAAATACAGTCAAATGAATGAATGCATATTTTCCAGGTTTTCATACATAATGTAGTTTTGAATCCTGATTTTTTTGGCAAGGAAGAGATCAAAAGTTTTCATGCAGTTCAGACATCTCAATATGCATACATGTTTCTTCCATTTCTTCTCTTTCCCCAGGCAAGCACTCAACTTTAAAATAAAATTGTCTGTTTAGTAGTTTCATTTCTTTCTGGAATCCTTCAGAAAATGTTAAAAGTTTCTCTACAAGGTTAGCTATTTTTCAGCAAACATAATAAATCCAGAGTTTAAGTAGTCATGTACTTTTATGATACATATAAAACAGTACTTACCTTGAATTTATGGATTTTCTGTTTCATGCAATATTTGAGAGTTAATAAAGGTTTTCCTTTTTTATTACAATATGTGATCCAAATTTATACTAGAATAAGATATCTGAGCGTTCTTCTGAGGGAATTAAAATTATTGGTAACTTAATGTGAGAGTGACAGACTCAAGTATGTGCAAAATCATCCATTATGATATAGGAAGAAAAACATGAAACTTCTAATTATTTTTTTACTCTAAAACTAAAAAAAAAAAGCTGAAGATTTTTAATGTAAAATATAAGATCTTCCCTGGTCCAATATCCTATATGCAGCAGTGACGTGGTGCCCGGGATACTCAATCTGTCTGATGAATGGTCAAGATATTCTTAATTATTACAGAATTCTACAGAATTGCTTTTGCTTTTCATTTGTTTTCAAAGTATCGCCACAAACTACAATTTGTCTTCACCTATTTAAGTGAAAAAGTCTAGTTCAACATAAGATATTCTTCCCAAAATGAACAACAGTCTTAAAAAAGAAATTGTCATTTAAAAATCATACTGAAATGCAAAAAGTGAACAGTAAAAACATGACTAACTTTTTCCTATTACTAGTAGAAGGTCTTTCGAAGTACCATTGTGAGAGAAAACAACGATGACTAATGAGATGTGATGTTAGTTGAAAATTATCATCTTATTGAATAATGGATAATGAATTTAATTTAATGGATTTATATCTACTACTATAACAATGGACCATCTCCGAAGTGTGTGTGTGTATATGTTTTTGTGTGTATCATTGTGTAATATATATTGTAACTTTATCTTTTTAATTTTTCTCGTCCACTAACAATAACGTAAAACTTTAAAGCCAGATTTTTTAATATCTGTATCCTACAGGGTTAAGCCAATATTTTAGGAAGGAATTAAACTCAATAACATAATCCCCAATATTATTATTAATAATACATACTACTTATTATATATTCTAATAATATATATGTAAGTAGTATTTATTAAAATATATTAATAATGTGGATATAAAATTATAGGTAACAACGTGCATAGGTTGATATTTCTAGTATATACAAGATTATTCATTGTGAAGTAAAAAGAAGAGGTTAAAAGCTTCTTAATACAATATTTTGTTTCTTTACTTTTTTTTCTTAATATAAAATTTAAGAATATACCTAGTCCCATATACAATAGTTAAGTGCTAATTAATAATCTACATACATCAATTATATATAGTATACTAATATGTTATTAATCATATATGATATATATTAACCATAATTCTCCTATTATATAAATAATAAAAACTGCTAACAATATGTTGGGGAGAACAAACATATTCATTTCCTCTATTCCTAATAAATAAAATCAACTTTTACAATATTTTTTCTAAATTTTACCTCACCAGTTTAAAAATTTTATTTCTTATTACATATGAAATATACTATGATATATAATATCATATAGTATGATATATATAGTAATGTGTCCACACACACATACTATAAACTTAAAATTTTTTACTGACAGAGATGCATTAACAAAAATGTTTAAAAATGTTGCTGTAATGCTAGGAGTAAAAATTTAATGTACTGTTTTTTCAAAGGATCTGTGAATAATAAATCAATGCAAATACCAATATTTTATTTTCTTTTAGTAACTTTTAAAACAAAAGAGAAAGAGCTATTTATTATGAGGTGGATATGTGTGGAAGGGATTGTGTTAAAATTTTAAATCATGTAATCAATAATACCAGAGGCAATTCAACTATTTTTTCAAAATTTTAATAACAATCATTTAAAATACCAGATTTTTATGCACTGCCTTATATGAGTGTATGCGGCTTGTTGACATTGCAGAGTGATTTCACACACTTTTTCTTGCTTCAATTTTGATAAACAAAGCACTCTTGGAACCAATTTTAGATTCGCTGTGTTTCGTTCCATTTTACAGAAGAGAAATCTGAGGTTGGGAGAGGTCACGCACTCAAGCACACGCCTAAGTACAGGGACTTAAAGACATGAATTTTCTTCTCCTCCCATTTCTCTGCAGAATCCTTCTCTTCTGGTTCACGGTGGTGCAGTATTCATAAATACTCTCCAAGTTTCTAAAATGGCTGCTTCTCTTGTCCATCACCTGGCATATTTGATGACAGCCAAATGACTGACAATGATTGTTAAATTGTGCTAATTAGGGCTCATCGTTGTCTTGGCTTCTTTTTGATGGACTTTTTTTTTTTTTTTTAGACACACTGATTTTATCATGATTGCATCAATATTAATTTGTTGATGTGTGTGGCAGAGATGATCAAAGACGTGAAACCTCTTCCTGGACCATGACAAGATTACATTTTCCAGCCTCTCTTGCAGTCAGTGTAGTCATTTGCCTGGGTCCTAAATGGCATGAGAGTAGAAAGCGTGTGCTGCTTTTCTGCTTGAACTTATAACTGAGTGCTTGTGCCTTCCTATACCCTCGTCTCTCCCCTGCCACCAAGCCTTGGGCACAATAGACTAGCCTTCGTGACATGGATGGTGACATGGAAGGACAGCCGGGAACTCTGGGTCCCTGCGTGAAGGAGAGCTGCTCACCATCCAGGAACAGCTGCCTGGACTGTTAAGGCAGAAAGAAATGTAAGGCCTTCATGGATCTATTTGTTACAGCCACTTAGACTATACTGACATGTCTTTAACACAATATTAACACAATATTTTTAATTTGATTTTTTGATTGCATTCTTTCACTTGTCATGATCTATTGAACGAGTATATGGACATTTTCAGGACATTTTTCTGTACTTCTTACTGTCTGACTCCTACCGTTAGGTCAAATCATTATTTAAGTCCTGTTTCCCATTACTTTGGATAGAAAAACTCTGTCAGGTTTTCTGTTTACCCCTCAGACTTTTCTGCTAGGCTTGTTTGCCAGAGGAATTGCATGCTGTACAGAAGTCATTTTAGAAAATAGTTACGTAGAGTTGACTACATTAATAACTATTTTATCCTATGCTTTAGAGTCCCTGGTTATTAGGGCACCTTTGAGTGACTATAATAGCTGGAAACTACAGAAGTGTGATTCCTTCCGGGAGACCTACTGTATGGGTGACTTTCTCATTTCTGAGGGATAAAATCCAGGGCTCTTTCCCAAGGTTTAAAGACTGTGTCCCTTAAATGATAGAGTGATTAGATCAGAATTTTCTTCTTTCACATAGACCAAAATCTACTCAGTAAAATAAATTCCTTATGATCCCACAAGGACTCTTTTGTTAGGAACTATGTGTTATAATACTGAAGTAGATGCTAGAAGTTTGATATATGCTGTATAACCAGGTTTCTGCTCACTTATCTATCCTTCACTTAATTAACACTATTTTCTTAATAAATCCCTATGCAGTTTAATGCAACTCTAAGGGCAAAGAAGGTATTCTGAATAATTTGGAGGAAAAAAAGTTATGCGTATATTCAAATAGCCATAGTAATCAACCATTCTAGGAATGTGGAGAATTTTCTTAAGATCACTTTTTTTTAAGGTTTATTTATTTTTGAGACAGAGAGACACAGAGTGCGAATGGGGGAGGGTCAGAGAGAGAGGGAGACACAGAATCGGAAGCAGGCTCCAGGCTCTGAGCCGTCAGCACAGAGCCCGATGCGGGGCATGGAACTCATGACCTGAGCCGAAGTCGGCCGCTTAACCAACTGAGCCACCCAGGCGCCCCTCCTAAGATCACTTCTAAATTGTACACACTTACCTTCTCCTGCCCATGTTTCATACTTATCACCCTTTAACCATTATATCAAAAACTTCAGCATTTTCTCAAATTCCCTACCTTTACCCTAATTACAGTGAAGATGTGATTTATGGTAACAAGATAAAGATGTAAAAGGTAGTGATCTGATTTTTTTTTTTTTTTTTTGAGAATTGGGAGGGGTACAGAGAGAAGGAAAGAGAGAATCTTAGCAGGCCCCACACCCAGCATGGAGCTCAATTAGGGGCTTGATCTCATGAGAATAAGATCATTACCTGAGCCAAAATCAACAGTCTGACACTTAACTGACTCAGCCACGCAGGTACCCCCGATCTGGACTGGGTTTTTTGTTTGTTTGTTTGTTTGCTTGTTTTTGTTTTTTAATGTTTTATTTATTTTTGACAGAGAGAGAGACAGAGCATAAGTGGGGGCGGGGGTGGGGGGGAGCAGAGAGAGAGGGAGACACAGAATCCGAAGCAGGTTCCAGGCTTTGAACTGTCAGCACAGAGCCTGACCCGGGGCTCAAACTCACAGACCACGAGATCATGACCTGAGCTGAAAGTCGGACACTCAACCGACTGAGCCACCCAGGCACCACTGATCTGGACTGTTTTAATGCATATTGAAGAGAGTGAGACAATCAGTTGCATTGTTAAAGACAATATACATATGAGAAAACAAAAACAAAAACAAAAAAACAGTTCATTTTTCTGATTAAACCTAGGCCTTAGAACAAGCACCTGTGCCTGATTAGTTATATAGCAAGATATATATTTGAGGGATGGGGAGGAGGGGGGATGTGCAAATGATACTCAACTTTAAATGAAACCAAAAGATAAAAAAAAATTCACTTGGAATACGTTTCAGTTAATTAGTTTAAACTCTGCTGTGTTGTATGTAGCATTTTGTGATTTGGGGTGATGGATGGTACAGAAATTTAAGAATCTACTTCAGAAAAGTTTATATAATCTGTGTCCTTTCCTATGAACCTTAGGAATCTTTTAGATTTTGTTGCATGTGGTTCGTATAGAAAACTCATAAAATTGGGCACATTGAAGGCTAGAGACGTTCTGTAGTTTGCTCCGCAGTAGGTGAAAACGAGAGCTGGGCTAAACTGAAGATTTTTTATTCCTGGTTCAGATGTCTATCCTCTGTGACACATGCCCATTTCCCTCCTTCCTTAGCATTGTGTTATTTCCCTTGTACTCTTCTTACTGGTTGAAGGTAGCATAACTTAACGTAGGTAGTTTCTATCACGGATATTTTCTAGTGGGGCGGGTTAGTGCTTTTGTAAGACTAACTCTTTTGCTCTTAAGGTGGTTGGAAGGTCTCCAATTCTACCAAAAGTGTTGTGGAATGACCCAGAGTCTCGTGATGTGGGTCTCTTTGCATCTGTGTAGACAGGCATAGGGGCTTATCTACAAATTCTGGTTGTGTGAAAGAAGTTTCCTGGAAAAACAGTCTTACTTTACCCTCTCAACATTCTTTTAATGCTGAGAACTATAGTCCCCGATGCAATGATAACCAAAAGAATGGCATCATATTTAACATTTAAATAACAGTAACATAAAGATTAAAGTGTTTGAATAATAAAATAACCTACAGTAATTTATTTAATTTTTTCATATTTAGTGCAAAAGAAATGTAATAAAGTTTTACTTCCGATCAGTAACTTTAAAACAGACTTTAGTTATGTTTATCAATTAATTCAATGACTTTAGCTTAGTCTTAATATAAGGACATATATTGTTTTCTAAGATTAGCCTTCCATGAGGAGATTGTTCTAATGTGCATATTTCTAAAGATCATTGGAAGTCAGAAAGTCTTGGTGGAGTTCTCAGAATCACCATGAGGGAATTGCCATGGTTCAGAAAAAGTTGAAGTCTGCCTAAAGATTAAAGCATACCTAAGGCATTCAGTTTTGTCCTCCTGAAAGAATTATGTTAATTTGGGTCAAAGGCTTGTTCTCACACAATTTTTTATTTCCTCTAGAGTACCTTGCAGAGTGCTGGGCACTGGTGGATTTGAACAAATATTTGTTATATAAAAATGAGAGACTTAGCACTATCAAAGTCAGCGGCTTATTTAAGATTCTTTATTTGTTAGCTATTTACGTCTCACCAACGTGAAACTTAGAATCGTAAAACTACATTTTATCCTTCCTCAAGAGACTGAGTCTTTGGAAGTTTCAGCACATGTAGGTCTTACCTGGCTGATTCTGACACATTCAGGGGATGAACCAACTGGGGCTGGCTGGTCTCAGATGACCTTAGCAGGGAGGACCAGCGCTGTCTATGGTTGTCTCTCACCCTATAGCTGGCCGGTCTGTGTTATCCCCTTGGTAAGTGAGCAAAATCCCGAGAGAGTGGCAGCCTGAAAGGCCTCCAGAGGCCTAGGCTTAGAAGGACATCTCATGGCTGTCCTGCATTCTCTCGTCCAAATCAAGGGGTAGAGCAAGCAATTCCACTACTAGATGAGCAGAGTTGCAATGTCATGTCCAAGTGGCATATGTGTAGGGACAGGTGATGAATAGAGGCTGTTTTTGCAACCAGTATCCAAAACATGGAAGCAAAAAAGAAAGAGATCAGAATATGCCCAAGGCTCAAAATTCCTACTTGATGAATTTGTTAGTAGCCACATTTTTTTCCTGTCAACAACCCAAAATGACAGGGGGGGAGAAATCCACAATTGGTGTAAGCAGAATGAGCTTTTCAAATGACTTATGTTAGTTGTCAAAACAGAGTAGTTATTCATACAAACAACTTAGCAGTGGATTTATCAAAGCCCTAATTTTTGTAAACGGAGCCTTGCTATTAATGGTACAATGCTTCTACTATGAGGGCATTTAGTTCCTTTGCTTTATTTTTTTAGCTTTCTGCTGTGTTTCCTGCTTAAAATTGTAACAGCTGCTACAAAAATCCCTTTATATTAAAATGAATTATTGGTTTAGTGACTCGGATAATATTTCTTTTTCTCTAAGTGAGACACAAAAGTTTTTGATAAACTTTGGAGCACTGTTCGCTTTTTCAGTTGATAAATTTTACTTTTAGGGAGGCTTTATTCTTATAAAAATATCTCTACAATAGATATTCATCTGAATTAATCATGAATGAGTAAAGTCTAAAAACGAAGATTCGATTGTTTGGCCAAAGAGGGAAGATTTATAGACAAGGAAATCCAGTATATCCAGAACCTGTTAGAAATATGAAGAAAGGGTTTTGTTGCTGTTTTTGTTGTTGTTAATTTCTTTATTATCCATGATTTTCATTAGCATTCAATATAGCGTAAGGTATACTGATGGGATTCACTGGCATATCTAGACCCAGGTGCCCTTGAACAGCCAAAAGAGTAAGATTAAACTTTTTCATTTCCCCCAACCCTACTTAAATCACCATCACCTACCATCTTCAACAACAAAGATCTTACCTGTCAATGACTCAGCATCTAACATGTGCTTCCATTGACCTTGCTTACGGCTTCACTGAATTCATTGACAAAAGATCATTTGTTTTATAAGGAGTAATTGTATGACCTTACAATAAATAGAGAAAAGGACAGGTCTTGGGCATTTGGACTTGATGAAGATGTATGGTGTAATTTTCTTATATAGTTTTTAAATTTCTCCTTTGAAATATGTAAATTGGACTGACTTTTCTTAAAGTCATGACTAAACGCTGCATTTTAATAGAAAGTTAACAAATTTCCTGTCCTCATCTATCTTCTCTGCACAAATTAATTTGAAAAGAAAATTGCCGGGGTGCCTGAGTGACTCCATCGTTTAAGCTTGACTAACTTTGATTTGGCTCAGGTCATGACCTCCTGAGGTCATGTGGGATGGAGACCCAAGATGGGCTCTGCACTGTCAGGATAGAGGCTGCTTGAGATTCTCTCTTTCTATGCCTCCCCCACTTATGGTCTCCCTCTCTCTCTCAAAATAAATAAATAAACAGTTACAGGAAAAAAAAAGAAAAGAAAAGAAAAAAAGAAGATTGCCAAACCTCTCTTTCCTCACATCAGTCATTCACAAAATAGTATAAATAAATACAAAATGGACTCGAAAGGAAGAGTTAAATTTTTATCCTAATTATTCAGATAATCCAATCACTCAGTGTCTATTCAGATCAACATCATCATATTCTTCTTCAAATCTCTGCTTCAGTTTTCCTGTGTAAATACAATGTATTAACTCGGAGGCAGTTTTAGGAGGAGGGGTTCATACAGCTTCAGAGAACAGCTCAAGCATTTTATCTGTGTTTGTACAAACCTAGACTCAGATTGAGAATCTTCCTATTTATAGCTTTACTAAAGAAACCAGCAAATCTGAGCTGTCTCAAGAGAAGCTGTATATTTCTCAAATGAATGGCGTCTACTTACATGTGATGTTTTGTCTTACAAAATTCAATATTCCCTTTCTTTAGGAGAAGAAATGATGATTTAACAATGCTTTGCAGCAAGCAACCCTTTAGGTGTAATAAATTCAAGTATTCTAGTAGTCCATTTTGCAAATGCCTTCTAGTATTCCAGATAATCAATGCTTTTCGTTTGTTTGTGTGTGCGTATAGCTTTGCAAGGGGACACTTATAGAGCAGAATTAATTCCACAAATCATTTTTCTCATTGTCTTGCATTTGTGTGTGTGTGGAAGTGTAACTTCGCTTAAGACTCCCTGCAACTTGTCTTTTATTGTTCCTGGTTCTTTTGATATGTCATTATGCCTCTTCAAGTCAGGAAGTTGAAAGAGAAAAGAGCCAAGATATTTATTTGAAAATACTCAGATTTGT
Source organism: Panthera uncia (assembly GCF_023721935.1). NCBI lineage: Eukaryota > Metazoa > Chordata > Mammalia > Carnivora > Felidae > Panthera > Panthera uncia. The sequence goes on from NC_064810.1 coordinate 19,874,228, forward strand.
GCTGTTTGAGGCTACAAATACAACCTCCTGGCCAGGCCACTGTTGGGCGTCAGCTGAGGGAGAAAGGAAAAGAAGCTATGTTGATGACTCCACTTTCTGTATCGGAAGTAAGAGTGCCTTGTGTTTTCCGATGATGAATAATCATATTTTTCTCATTTTGTGCATTTGGCCCACAATGTACATTTTATAATTAAAACCAAATCTTTACTATATTTGTACCAGATAGGGTCTCAGCAGGAAACAAAGAGCTCATTCAACGTTGGCATTTAAAAGATAATTGAATAATGGCATTATTGTTATAGGTATAGTGAGAGTTCATGTAAACCAGCAGGGGATAGCACAGTGCTCTAAGAATAGAAACAGCAGGGGGGCTTCGTCAAGCCTGGACTTGAAGGATTGGAGTTACGGGAATCTGGAAAGAGTAACTGTATGCAAGGGCAACCTCACAGAGATTGGGACTTTCCATACAGTGATGCAGCTGACTCATTAGGGAAGTAACCGAGGTGAACGAACACCAGAACCTTTATTTCTTCTTGTCTTCTGGATCGCCTTCCAGAGTGACCAACTGGACAAACACAGCTGGAGAGAATAAATCAACTCACTATGGCAATTTACACAGGATTTCTGGATGCACACAACAGGCGAAAGAGGGTAGAGAATGGGTAGGGAGGGGCAAACGTACGGCATCCATCACTGTCTACAAGGCCTGGTGTGATCAGACCATTTCTACGACACGCCATTTCCTATCACTTTCCGCATTACTTACTCACCTCTGACCATCACAGGCTTCTTCTTTTTCTTTCTTTCTTTCTTTCTTTCTTTCTTTCTTTCTTTCTTTCTTTTTTCTTACCAATGAAACAAATGTACCTCTTCAGGCTTCTTTACATTATGTTCCATCTATTAGAATGGGTCTTTTCTCGCCTTGTTCATTTATTTTCTGCCTTATTCATTTACAATAATTTAGGTTTCTTTTAACTTTTTTAATGTTTACTTACTTTTTGAGAGAGAAAGACAGAAAGAAAGAGAGAGAGAGAGAGACAGGGCGTGAGTGGGGAGGGTAAGAGAGAGAGGGGAAACACAGAATCTGAAGCAGGCTCCTGGTTCTGAGCTGTCAGCCCAGAGCCAGATGTGGGGCTCAAACCCATGAGCCATGAGATCATGACCTGAGCCGAAGTTGGAAGCCTAATCGACTGAGCCACCCAGGCGCCCCTAGGTTTTTAGTATAAAGATGTTGCCTGTCTTGTTGACCACAACATGCTAGGCGTTTGGAACAGTGCCTGACTCATATGCCATTTTGTTCACATAGGCAGCTTCCTCTTGTAACAGATAAGGAATCGGTGGCATTAGGTGTGTTCAAATTAGTAAGCAGTGTGAGAGTCAAGTACAAATTCAGTTGTCCCTAACTCCATTAAACACCACCACTACTGCTTCCAAAACTTGCAGTTGGAAAGACAGGTTTTCTTATGACTTGTTAGAATTAATGACACATTACAAGTTGACTCATTTGAGAACAAGCATTTAATTTATGGATGTAAGAAAATTCTGAGTCAATGTTAGTTGTAGAGTGGCAAAGGGAGAGATCTCAAAATACCAACTCCATATCTGTAGGTCTATATAACAGTTAAGTATATGCTTTTAGATTTGTAATATATTCTGATCTATCACATTACATACAAAAAACCACTTCAGCTGTACATTGCTATTCATGATGCTTGGGCAAAACCAGAAATGGCTTGTTTAATAAATTCTTCCCGTGTTATGATTATTGTTCTACCTTCAGTCCCTGCTTCACGGAAACGACACAAGCTATACCCCTTCTTCATTTTATATTTCAATGAAGTCTCATTTCTCCCCTTTCTTCCTCTGCCTTCTGAATCATACCCCACGGAATACGGAGAGTGTTGTCACACATGGTCAAAATGTATTCTTTTTTTCATTCACATAATCATTCCTACTGCTTTTTCCCAGCTTTTGTTGCCCATAACGAAAACAAAAGCTGATATAGATGTTTTTTATGAGAGGTGAAATGGGTGGTCATAGAGATGGGAAAAGAATAGGAAAGCAAACTCTCCAAATAGTTTTAAACATTTGCATCGACAGTGTTGCCAGAATTTCTTTTCTTGTAAAATTCCACTGGGAGCCACCTTTCTTCTCAGAGTCTTTTCTTCCCTTGCTGTACACAATTGTCTCACATCCACTGCTCCTCACTTTACAAAAACAACTGTGCCGGGGAGAAGATAAGCTCCAGTTTAATTTTTTTTATTATTTTGTCAAAATTTCTCACATTTCATTCATTTTGTGAGTTTCGTCGTTGTTGGCATTGGACATGAGGCATTGCGTTCTCCATAATTATTTCATTGTACTTGCTTTTGCTTTCCAAGCTCCCAAGCTTATTTGCTTTACCAGCCTTGTACTCCTTTACCTAACTATGCCAGACACCAGGGGGACCAGATATTTTCATGCTCTTGGTTGGAGATGAAGACACCAAGAGCTCTATCCAAAGTTGTGTTCTGATAACTCATTCTGTTGAAAGCCTTTAGATTATTTTTTAGAGAACTCCCCTCTGTCACCCAGCAACTGCTCATATTTTTGCAATTAAACTACAATCTCTGACCATACTTCAGTATCCCTTTATATGTTTTTGTTTTAAAATATTAGATAAAATATAGTTGGAATAACATCAATAACATTATGTCTCAGCTTCAAATAGGATATGGATCTTGTAGTCTTGTTTTATTGGAGCTCTATCTAGCATGAAGGAAATTTTTATCAATCTTGCCTTCAGTGTCTGACAGAATCTGACTGATGCTAAATAAATGGTTTATTCCTTTGCTGGGTTGTGAGATGTTCTTGTTGCTGAACAAGTCTGAATGTGCAAAGCTTAAGAGATGTGGAAGTTATCACGTGATTCCAGACAGACAAGGTTTTAAGGATAGGCTGCTGATCCATCTAGAATTAATTTTTTTTTTGGTTTGTTTATTTATTTTGAGAGAAAGGGAGAGAGAGAGAGAGAAAGTGGGGAAGCACAGAGAGAGAGGGAGAGAGAGAGAATCCCAAGCACTGTCAGCGCAGAGCCTGACATGGGGCTCAAACTCACGAACAGCATGATTATGACCTGAGCTTAAACCAGGAATTGGATGCTTAGCCGAGTGAGCCAGCCAAATGTCCCTATAATTAATTTTTATTGTGTAATATGAGATCGATGTTAAGGTTCTTTTTTATTTGTTCACCTAATTGTTTCAGCACTATTTGTAGAAATGGCTGTCCATTCTCAATTGAATTGTTTTGATGCCTTTGCCAAATCATTTTAATATATGGCCCTATTTCTGGATTCTTTATTTTATTCCATTAAATCTATACCTATTGTTTTGCCAATTCCATACTCCTACACTGTCTCAATATCTGTAGTTTTATATAAAGTCTCGAAATCAAGTTGTGTACATCTTCTAGATTTGTTTTTCTACTTAAAGATTGTTTGGGCTGGTTTTATCTTTATTTCCATATGCATTTTAGGATATACCATCCAATTCTCAAAATAAAGCATATTGAAAAATTAATTAGGGGTTACATTTCATTTATACATGAATTTTGAGAAAATGAACATTTTAATATTTCAGTCTACGTCTATGGTATATGTCTCCCATTTTTTAATTTGTTACTGGCTGCTAGGACATCCAGAGGATTACTTAATATAACTGATGAGAGCAGAAACTTTTTCTCTATCTTGCGGGGAAGGTGGGAAGTGTTTATTATTTTATAATTAAAAATAATATCCCCAAAAGCTCCACCTCTTACTATCATCACCTTGAAGATTAGGCTTTCAGCCTTTGAATTTTGGTGGGGCACAAACATTCAGATCATAACAGTATGTTGTATGTGTGTTTATTTAATTTCCAGATATTTGGGTTTTTCTAATTGATTTATTTTCTGTTGATTCTAAATTAAGTCCATGTATCTTGTGGTGATTATTATTAGTAGTAGTAGTGTATTTAAGGTTTTTTTTAACTTTTATTTATTTATTTTGAGGGAGAGAGAGAGAAAGAGAGATAGAGAGGGACTATGCGTGCACAATGGAGAAGGCACAGAAAGAGAAGGAGAGAGAGAATCCCAAGAGGCTCCATGGTGACACAGGTTCTGATGGGGGGCTCAATCCTACGAACTGTGAGGTCGTGACCTGACCTGAAATCAGGAGTCGGACACTTAACGATCTGAGCCACCCAAGTGCCCCTATTGCCTTTAAGCTCTTGGACTTACTTAAAATGTGTATTTTAAGTCTTTGTTTTCTAATTCCAACACTGAGTTAATCTCAATATCTTTTTCTATTGACTGTGCGTGTTCTAACAATGAGTCACATTTTGTTCGTTTTTGGCACCTCTATTTTAAAAAATACGTTATTATATACTAGCTCTCTTGTATATATCTTATACATTTCAGTGAGTTTGGATTTAGTTATCTTCTTTGAAGTGTTATCTTCATTTTGTCTGGCAAATGCGTTACTGGTTGATCATAATGACATTTTGAAGGTTTGGTTTTCCATTTTAATACGGCAGAACTTTTATTTGTCCTTAGACATAGGATTAATCTCTTTGTCATAGGATATAGTATCCTTAGGTTTGAATGGCAAACCTTAGCTGTTTACCAAGTTTCCCTTCAACATGTTAATTGTAGTTAATATAGTTAATAATTTGGGGAGTTTTATGATTTTTTTTCAGTTCTCTCAGCAACAACCTTGATGACTTTTTACAACAATCCTACTAAAGCAGTGTTTTATTCCCAGTTTAATATGATAGAACCAATGAAATGTTCTACTTTTAGAAATTTTTCTATTGCATTCTCTAGGTGAGCTAAGAGAAAACATAAATGTACATTTTTCATTTTATGAGCTCTGAGATGTAAAGTCCCAAGGTATACTTCACTTCACTGCTCTTCATGAGATTTTCTGACCACATTCTGTTTTCTCTCTTCAAGTTCTGTATAAATCTCAGTTTTTGGCAGTATTGTAAGTCAGTTTATACCCTGTAACCCAGGATAGAGTAAATGCTCTAATGACAGAGACATAAAGATCTTACTTTTAAGTAATATCAGCATGGATCACCATTTGACACTCTAAATTTTATTTAGTAAGATTCTTACTAAATTATGCCTTTCCCTTGATAATAAATTTCACACTCAGAAGCTTCAAGTTTTAAAGCATTTGCTTTTCTTGAGATTTGTAATAGAACAGGTTTTCTTTAGGATTTTGTTAATATATGTGACATATATTGAAAACACATAGTCTTTACTACTGGACAAGTCCTGATTGCAGTACTTGGGTATTTTTTTTAACAGAATATTATAATAGCAGGTCCTCATAAGTGGTAGCTAGTAACGGATCAACTTTACTAGTCCCCTTTAAATTTTAATTCCATCAGGAGGCATATATGCCTTCAACTCATACGGCCTTTTTATTTTTTTTTAAGTTTATTTATTTATTTTGAGAGAATGTGCATGCCAGTGGGGGAGGGACAGAGAGAATCCCAAGCAGTCTCTGTGCTGTTAGTGGGGAGCTGAATGTGGGGCTAGATTTTATGAACTATGAGCTCGTGACCTGAGCTGAAACCAAGAGTGGGATGCTTAACCTTAACAGACGTTCCCTAGAGTCTTTTTAAACCCTCTTACTAGCTATGTTTAAACTTCTTAGTTTTTCCTCCAGGAAAGTTTGAAATCTGAAAGACATTTTAGAGCAGAAAATATCTAGAAGGTAAAATTACAGATTGTGGAGAGAAAGCTCTAAGAGTCAAAATCAATAAACTCTACCAGCCTAAGAAAGGATATAAAAATCATTCGGAGGTATTGAGATAAAGTGTAATTAAGAAAATCAAATTAAACTCTTCCAAAGCAAACACCTTCCAAGTCCAAGTGCCGTTGACCTTGGTGTACTCAGCTGAGTAGACCTCCCTAGCTGAATGGCATAAACCTTCCAAGACTACTCTGTCTAAAGTTTCCTTGAAATTATCACAAACGGGGCTTCTCTGAACTAAGACTTACTTCATAATAATAATAATTTGTGCCAACTAAGCCTCTGTTTAAAATAAAAGTATAATAAGATCCATACTTTATTAATGTTAACCCGTAGGAAAACTCCATGAGATTTAGTTCCCTTTTCATGGGAGAATAAGAAGAATCATGAGGTTAAGTAATATATCCAAGGTCATGTGTGAAGAAGAATCACAGCTGACATTTGGAGCCAAGTTTGTCTGACCTAAGTCAGAGTGTACTTCTTAACCATTATCTTTAATAAGTTGAACATATGAGGTTTTCTACTGTGTTAGACAAAACGTTTCAGTGCGCTTCAAATGCTTTTGACATATTAAACAAGAAAGAGTTTATTGAAATATTTAGGCCACAATACTAATACAACTAGATAAAACTCCTTAAAGAAATGATTTTGGCAACAAGGAAAATTAAATATCTATTCCATAGTGGTTTTATGGTAGAGACCCTACTATTCTGATACATTATGTTTGTTTTAAAAATTGAACTTTACAAAAATTCTAAATAATTATAACATACTCTGCATTTTGTAGATATTTTTTAACATTAGATAAAAGATCTACCTAATCCTGATTGGAAAAACTAGAGGAAAATCAAAAGATGATTTTGTATCTGTATTTTGTTTAACCTGATAATTTAAACTGCTTACAGGCTTAGAGAGGCATTGTCCTGTGGTATATTTTACATAATACATAGGCAATCTTTTCTCTACGTTTATTTATTAATTTAAACAATGTATGAGGTAACCAGTAATAATCTGCAATCAAATTTTCTTTGTAACATTATTCAGAAACTTATTTTATGTAAGTTTTGAGATCAGAGTCCTTGAAGGTTTTTAAAAGGATTATAAAATAACACAACAACTAGAATCAAGGCTGGTTATAGTAACATTCTTCATGTTGGCTGTAAGCCTCAATTTTCCCTGTAACTCCCCGGAAAGCAGTATGATACTCCCAGCATGCCGCCTTTATTTTCTGTTCACTAAAAAATAAAAAAATAAATAAATAAAAATAAACTGTTCTTAGTACCCAGAAAACATTCTGATATCAAATATGTCTAGACTTCTAGCTTTGAGTAAATATTATTTCTCCTATGGTTAAATATACAAGCTTACGTATGAAACATAAAGTGGACCTATTTTCATAGTGGCATTCCATTTACGCAATGGATATAGAAAAGAAAAATATAATATTAACTGGATATCTCTAATTCCAAAGGTATTCTCAGCAGTAAATTTCACACCAAGAAATATACGAAAGAAAGAAAGAAAGAAAGAAAGAAAGAAAGAAAGATGCATTAATATTTAATTTAGGAGTTGACAGTTTTAGTTAAGCTACTTTATAAGCCATCTTGATTTAGTTTCCCCAATCCATTTCTTAGGACCTGAATGAGTACACGATACATGGATAAAACAACACATGATAACAGGTAAATCTTCTACATGGAGACTCTCTTCTGCAGACATGTAAAAAGACAGAAGTTTGATCATAACCACAGATGAACTGATTCAGAATTTTTTGTGTTGTGGGGAGGGAGCACTTTATAAAATCCACAGTTTATTCTGGCTTTCACAAATATTGAGATCCAATGAATTAGAACTACTTTTTGGTATCCAGGTACAAAGAAGTTGAAGGTCAAGCATTTGAGGACTCAGACTTAAGTCTGAATTTGGCCACTACTGAACTGTAGGACCAGAAGTTAAGAATGGGTCAGAGACTGTCCGTTTCTTCCTTATCCCTGAATCTTCAGGGCTGGCTGAGTAGGCCACCGAGTAGACCATCAATATGCATCTGTTAAATTAATGAATAAATCGAGGAATAAATTGCTTTCTCTTTCTTCAAGACAAGAGACTTTAAGAAACAACGGAGACAATTTGTGACCACATTTTCCTAGGAAGGACACATATTTGGTCGATTTAATAAGGATCATATTCTGAAGGTCAGACTCTGTTAAATTCTGGATGAGGAGAGGCATTTGAGATGTCAAATAAGGGTATGTTCAGGTCTCTAGTGAGCATTAAAAAGAAGGTGGTAGGAGGATTTGTAAGATGATTACTTCTCCTCGATACCTTAGAGGAAGAGTTCAAAAGGAAATTGACTTTGATTTTCTTGATTTCTCGAGGAAATAGCGCAGGCCTTTTTACCCCTCTGGTGCAGTGAAATGAGGTTGCAGAGGTCACAGACAATGATTTATGGACGTGGTCTTAGAACTAGGTGTGTTGAATTAAAAAAAAGAAAAGTACTGTATTTCGTGGTCTTTCCTGATAAACTACAGAATGAAGTGTTGCTGATTCAACCCAGTGCTTTCTGATGGAGCTCTGTCAGAATACATTGTTCAAAGCAGACTATATTCCAACGGTCTCACCTGTGTTCTAAAAACTACCAGGATTCTTTTTCTGTTTGTGTGGTTTTTTGGTGTGCATTGAGGGTCACTTCCTTGGGATGAGATTCATTATATTAGAATGTGTTCCTTAGGTATTCTTCTTAGATATAAGAATATTTGTGATCAGATTTTGTGATCGAGTCTTACTGCTAGGCATACCTCTCTAATGTATTTATTTTTTGTGATAGGACTCGAAGAGGAATCAAAACATTCTATTATATATCTATCTATCTATCTATATATATATATATCAGAGGAAATATATATATATATATATCAGAGGATATATATATATATCAGAGGAAAGAACGACTTTAGTTAAAAATGGTCTGCAAGTAATTTAGACAAACTTTGCTAACGATGAACTCACAGCTCTGTAAAGTAAGTTACTTGTTTAGGTCAAAAGTAAAGTTCACAATTTGCTAATAAGTGGATATCATGTGGTGCTTAAATACAGCACCTAAATTACTACTCATATTTTTCCATCTTTTTTGATGGCCTGAAGTCCTACGAAAAACTTATACATAGAATGCTCAGCATTGTTTAGCGACATACTATGCCACTGACGATTTCTCAAAATCTTGACTCAAAAGCCTGTGGGTAACTCAAGCTGTGTATCCAAGAATTGTGGCCTGCTTGCTGGAGGCAATACTACAGATTTGTCCTCAATATGTGTCCAGCTGGAATTAAGCCGTAGACTCTTGCTGCTCTAAGTGACGTTTGCAAAACTTGTGAGCAGAGCAGTAATTCAGGCTTGTCCTCAGATCTCCTGAATTAGAATCCACATTTTAATGATGACTCCAGGTGAGTAACTGGATGTATGCTAAAGTTTGCGAGCACTCTTTGAGGCTTTTGGAATGTGAAACAAAGCATCTACGGCTTAGAAAGGATTGAACTCACAGGAAGGGCCATATTTTCATGATTTCAGGATGAGACACTAAGTAGCAATATTACTGCCATTGAGTTTCTGTACTAACAATTTGGTATAAGTATATAAGCTGATATAATCAAAGACGCTGTAATCTCAGTTAATATCATAATTCTATCATGATATCATAATTCGAAATTAAAATTAGATCAGAGAGCCTCAGAAAGTATACACCAGTGTCCTCCTGTTACGGGTAAAGAATCAGAGGTCTGGAGAAGGAAAACAACACACCCCAGTTTTCACAGCTAGTAAGGGGCAGAGATCTGGCCACTGCAGATTTCTGGATTCCATGCTAGGGCTCCCCAAAAAGAGATGCTTTCTTCTCTCTGTAAATTCACTAAATATTTTTACCTGTTATTCTGTGCAAAAATCTGCGCATAAATATGTGTAAATAGCATGTAATACACCAGTACTTAATGATGACTATATAGAAGAAAAGGATTAAGTTATTTCTGTTTGGAGTACAAGCAAATAAACACCAAAAATACATAATAAAAGGTTAGCTGTGAGTGATGTCTTTATGTGGTGTGTGATATGCAGTAAGGGATGTTGATTGTGTGTATATTTGTGGTAGATAGAAAGCTTAATTCTTATCTTCTGTTGTAGGAAGTCAATAGAAAATGGCTAATTTGAAAAAAAAAAAAGTAAGAGTGAGAAACAAAGAAATTAGATGCATAAGCAGATTATTTAGAAATATTAAGGTAGATTTCCAAGGATACAGCTAAAAGACATGAACGTCATTGCCTCTGGGAACACAGATCAGGAAAGGTATGTTAATGGATGGCTGTTTTTCATTAAGTCTTATCGACCCATAGTCTTCCAAAAGCTTATAAAATTTTTAAATATATTTTTAAATTAACAAGAGGAGAGAAAAAAGAAAGTACATCAGTGTTTCACCTTACGGTTCAGAAACAACTCAACAAAAAACCATGGAGATCGCTTGATTCTAAAAATAGTGCTTTGCTTTTCACTGGCAACTTCAGTTGGGTTCCAACTGAAATCCAGAAATCTGTCTGGAAATAGAACTTAAACTCACTTCCATGCAATACTTCTCCAAAGCTCACATAAATAAAGCAATATTTTTGGAGGATTTCCATAATTATTATAATAGAAAAATATATCTCTAAAGAGGAAACCAGAAAATATTGCCGCCTTAGAATACTGAGTATCAGTAGGGGGCACTAAGATTCCATCAAAATGAAAATAATAGCCCTGTAGCAGTCATAAATTATTTGTGCTCTTACTTTAACTTTAAAGGGAAAAACATCATAAACTCCATGCTTTTTTAACTTTAGTATAGCTGGTGGAAATGCTTTTCCTTTTAACCCTTTTAACAAGGAGATGCATTGAACTATTACCTTTACCTGGAAATTTATTTATTTTTTTCTCTCATTTCCACATCTATCTGGTTTGCCTCTTACTCGGCATTCAAATGCAATGTTGGTCTGCTCAATTTGTCAGATACAGAGGAACTAGGATTTTTCACAGATAAGTGATTATCTACTAAATGACCTTCTGCAAAAAGCTCCTGTAAAATGAAGTACAAGTATGTCCACAAGTTGGAGACAGGAGGGAAACTGTAGGGGCAAGCCAGCTTTATCCAACCAATGTTCTTCACCTGCCCCCCAAATAACGAAAGCATTACTAGACAATTAGGGCCATGCTAAAAATCACCCCAAATGTGAGAAGAAACTAACACTGTGAACATCAGCTTTGATTGACTATTGAACATTAATTAATCTCACAGTTCAAGGGCAAAAAAAAAACATCTGGTATTCTCAGAGAACAACAGGAAATCAGAAAAACCAATCAACAGATATAGACTGTGACGGAATGAAATACTACTGATGGATTTTCATGTTTTCTTCCATTCTGGTTCCTTTTAGTATTAAGGAAGTTTAAAATTCCAAGTACATTTTATTTTTATTTTTATTTCTATTTTTATTTATTTATTTATTTATTTATTTGAGACAGAGAGAGAGAGAGAGAGAGAGAGAGCATGACCAGGGGAGGGGCAGAGAGAGAGAATCTGAAGCAGGCTCTAGGCTCTGAGCTCTCACCTAGAGCCCGATGCAGGGCTCAACCACACAAACCTTGAGATTGTGACCTGAGCCAAGGTCAGATGTTTAACCAACTGAGCCATGCAGGCCTCCTCCGAGGAGAATATTTTTGAAGTATATTGCAGAGGGTCCTCAATGTAATATTTTAGCCCTGGTCCTATATTTTTGGCCTGCACACTTATCTGTGTTTATAACTGCCAAAAAAGAAATCCAAAAAGAACAATAAAAAAAATTAACACAAACCATAATTTAAAATAGAGACTCCAATTTTGGTCATGTTGAAAGTTGCTTTAGGTGATTTGCGGATTACTCATGACATGAGAAATGTTCCTAATGGGTTTATGTTGACTTTTCTTCTTTATAAGCCTAATAAACCAAGCTAAGATCATAGACTCTTAGAGCTGTGAGGAGCTCTCCCAACAACCCCTTTATTTTACAAATGAGAACTCTTTAAGTCCAGAAAGGTCACTCAGAAATCTTTATAAACAGAAGTGACTTATTTGCCAGGGTAGCACAACTGGCAGAAAGTCCCAGGTCTCTTGACTCCCAATCTGGAATTACTTCTCCACGCCAGGCTGCCTGGATGTGTGAAGTATAATTGATTCGCTGGGTGTAATAGATTTCTTTAGAACAATTCAGAGAACAACCTGTGCCCTAAGGAAAACAAGTGAAAGTTGATGCTCTTTGCATTTGGATAAGTAGCAACGCATTTGGAGATGGAGGACATTACGCACTGATAGGGAAAAATGGATTTCTAGGACCATTGAGGAGTGACCCAAAGTAATGAGCATACCCCTTATTGGATTCTTTTATTGGCTTTCTCTATGAGCACAATTGAAGGACTGTTCCAAAGAAGCCATATCCGAAATGAGGCCAGGTTCCTAGCCAGGACACATGCTTTTAAATAAGACGACGCTTGAGAATGGTGTACTGATGAAAATCGCAGCTCTACGCGCAAGGCACATGACCTCTCCACCTCTCCACACGTTGACTTGTGTGCCTCGTTTGCATTTGGCTGACTGTGCTGCTTCCGTCCATCTTTGTCTTCTTTCCTCTTCAACCTAATGAAATTAAATTTATATGCTGGGTCTGCGATGACTCCGTGTGGCCGCGTGAGCTGACAGGGAAGTGTTTTGCTCTCTACACTTCTTGCTGGTTCTCTTTCTATTAACGAAAATGCAATTTTCTGGCTTCATTACAAGATTAAAACTCTTGATAGAATTAAAGGTGGTTGATCCTTTCTTACCAGTTCCAAAGCGATTTTCATCTTGGAAACTACCATCGTGAACACTGGCGTCTCAAACCACAGTTTCTCCAGGGATGATTTCTTTTTCTTGCCCACCAGGGAAGAGTTGGGTATTGTATCACCAAAGTTGGCGAAAAAGTTAAGCAATGGAAAGTTGCATTGTTTGAAATGAATGAAAGGATCTTACATAATGGTGTATAAGTGCTTCAAAATACTTATGGGATGTGCTGCCCTGCATTACCAGTGACCTCTAGGACATAATTGTCTAAGATTTTCATGAAATAACATAGGATGCTGTCTCACCTTATACATGATTTTTTGCTGTTGTTTCTTTCGCCTTTTGACTTTGAAGAGGCACAGTCAGTTGCAACAGGCCAAGAGATTGTTTCTGCCTCATAGCAAATATATTAAAATAGTGTTGATTTTCTTGTTTACACTTGAATTGAGTTTCCAGTCAATTTTTTGTCATGAGATACAACTAACAGCCACTTATGCTAATAAAAGCAGCAAACAAATACCGTTTATCTGCTTTCTCTCTCTTTTTCCTTCTTTCTTTCATTGTTCTCTTCTTTCTTTTGAGATGGAGTTCATATTTCAGTCTCCTATTTATATGGATGAAAAGATAGATCCCCGTTTCAAGAGAATGTGTTTAAAAGTTTGTGCTTAAACCCACGTTTGGAGAAGACACTCTACTTACATGGCTTGAGAAAGGAAAGTTTGTTGATTTAACTGGAGAATGTTTATTTCTTATCGTGTCATTATTTTCTTATTGAGTCATTTTTCTCAAAGAGCTTAAGGTTGGACCTAAGAACTTTCATTCGATCGGAGGGATCTGTGCATATAACTGGGGAGTTTCCACGACAACTGTCCTCATTTAAGCTCATCCTCATCAAAGCGTAAAATAGTCTATTAGTAAACAAAATCGTGTCAAGATCCGTTACAAGTATTCACTGTACGCAGAAAGCTCTCTTAAAACCCACAATTGGAAGTGAAACTATTTCTATAGGCAGATGACAATATTTTGTATATGAAAAACATCCTGAAGAATCTTCACCAAAACCCAGTAGCGTTAACAAACAAGTTCAGCACAGTTGCAGAATATGAGATCGATATCAAAAACAACGACATTGCCTGTAAGGTGAGTGAAAACTAAGGCTGGGTGGGCATGAAATTAAGATAAGACTGTAGAGTACTACATCGCAGAGCTTGGCTTTGAATTCAGATCTGAGTCCAAAGCCCATTTTATTCCCACCCCCCAACTATCCCACAATTTGTCTTGTGTTCAAGCCAATGACCCAATGCCTATTTTGAAATAAATGGAAGGATCCTATAAAAGTTACCCCTCTAAAAACATGTATATGCCACTGTTGCAAAAAAAAAAAAAAAAAAAAAATCCCATGATTCCTGATTTGGCTCGAAAACAAAACCAAAACCAAAGAGAACCGAAATCCTCACTTTGAGGCCAGGAGCCTGATAAGAGCTATCTTTTGACTTTTTTGATACTGAAGATTTACAGCAAACTCTAACACTTCAACACTGTGGGATGTTGGGCGTGCTGCCTGCAGTTCACACGTCAGATTTGGAAGCAATTCTGGTACTTTTCCTCTGGTGCAAGGTCTTACTGCTTTGCCTTGCCTTTTGGTTTCTGGCTGTGCCTTCTCTTTGCTGTGAGTCAGCAAAAGGACATTATTGGGTTAAGACTGAAGAAAGTGAACAAATGTGGAAGACAGTTGGATTGTCAACATTCTTGGAGCTATGAGAAATTCAGGAGCAAGGTCCAAAAGCAAATAGGGAGGAGAAGTCAGGACAAAATAGAAGTGGTTTTTGGAGAAGCGTGATGGGAGAGCAGAGAGGGGGAGCAGGGAATCCCAACCACAAACTAAGGTACCTGTATCCTGGCGATGTGGCTCAACTACTCATTGGATGTGCATCTCTGGTTCTGAAGTTGAGAAAGATCAAAATAAACTTCACTGAAACATTATCAATGCACGGGCACCTGGGTGGCCCAGTCGGTTAAGCATCTGATTTTGGCTCAGATCATTATCTCATGGTTCGTGGGTTCGAGTCTCCCGTCGGGCTCTGTGTTGACCCCTCAGAGCCTGGAGCCTGCTTCAGATTATTTTCTCCCTCTGTCTCTGCCCCTCCCCCTCTTCTCTCTCTTTCTCTCTCTCTCTCTTGAAAATAAATGAACATTAAAAATATGATAAAAATTTTAAACAAACATTATCAATACATACTATTATCCAGCAAAATGGTGATCTCTATCCTTAAAAAGAAAATTGCATTTCACTCACTGCCTATCTTTGGAATATAGAAGGTCTGGCCTCCACATCCTTTAAGGAAAAGTTGCTTGAAATGGCTTAGTGATGAAAATCATTTTGTTCCAACTAGCTTTATGAGTTTACTCTCCTTTAAGCCGAATTGAGCAATGGAATTTGAATTCTAAGAACATGCATTTCTGTTCCACACAGCAAGTTAATTTTCAAGTTCATCAGATGTGTATTTATATGGTGATTGTATCTGCCACCTAAACATTTTGTCAATCACTCCTTCCTTCTGTTTTGATATGCTCTGCATTCCATCTAAAATGTGATGAATGTTTTGCTTGTTCTAAGTAAAAATTGGTTATGGCAATGACAAGTGTTTTGCCAAAACACATGTACTCTATTATACTGTTGCATTAACAAAAGCAATCGTTGGCGTTTTCAATTCAAAAATAAACATCTAGGTCAGAAGTAAATTATGAAATGTTTTTGCTTATTCTTTTCAAGTTCACCTAGTTTTTTGAAGGAAAATTTGCCTAAAACTATGATGAAGATATAAAGCACCTCAGGATCCTAAATTATAAAACCAATCAGAATGTGTAAATGACAATAGAGTCTAATGAATAAATCAATTTTCACTGCCTTTTCTCTGTACTGCTGTTTTGTTCAGTTATACTATGGATAAAAGAGACTTCATCTTTTCTCCTTGTAAAAGATAATGACATTTCACTTGGCGGTGGCCATAGAAATAATTGCTTTGAGCAAAAGTCACCACTGAATAATAAGATTAGCAAAAGTGTAAGTAAAATTAGGATGCTTACATGGTCTCAAAGTATCTCCAGTTAAGTACTGATTAATTATATGGGTAAAAATGTGAACTTCACAATAGAGAAATCTTGTAGGCACCACCTTAACTAAGTGACTACAATTAACATCACCAGGAATGGGACAGATCGACATTATGTGTCTCCCAACATGAAGCACTGAGAAGAATACACATTATTTCCTTGATATTATTGCCAAAAATATATAACCTGAATCTAAAAACAAAACAAAACAAAACAAAACAAAACAAAAACATCGTTCCACAAAGGAACTAACCTCTACTCTTTTTTTTTTAAGGTTTATTAATTTTTCAGAGACAGAGAGAGACAAAGCGTGAGTGGGGGAGAGGCAGAGAGAGAGAGGGAGACACAGAATCCAAAGCAGATTCCAGGCTCTGGACTGTCCGCACAGAGCCCGACGAGGGGCTCGAACTCACAAACCGCAAGATCATGACCTGAGCTGAAGTCAGACGCTTAACCGACTGAGCCACGCAGGTGCCCCTAGCCTCTACTCTTTATAAGTATTAAGAAAGAGAAGAAAGCAAGACTGAGAGCTTGGTCCATATTTAAGAGACATAACAATTAAATGCAACTTATGTGTTAAACTGGTTCGTGAACAGAAAAAGACATCAGTATATATATTTTTTATTTTGACTATCATATTTTTATAGAGGAGAATATCATTGTTTTTAGAGAATGTGATATATTTAGAACTAAGATGGCATCATTTCTACAAATTACACTCAGTATTTTCAGAAAATAAATTACATAGAGAAAAAAAGAAAGATTAAGGCAAGTGTGTGAAATGTAAGTATGTGAGGATATGAGAAAGATCTATGAAAATCATTTGTATTATTTTTGCAACTTTCCTTGTAAGCCAGATATTGTTATGAAAAAAAAGTTTAAAAAATAGAGTAATGGCACAAATATTTTTTTATTTTAATTTTTTTAAACATTTTTATTTATTTTTGAGACAGAGAGAGACAGAGCACGAGCAGGGGAGGGGCAGGGGGGAGACACAGAATCGGAAGCAGGCTCCAGGCTCTGAGCTGTCAGCATGGAGCCCGACAGGGGGCTCGAACTCAGGGACTGTGAGATCATGACCTGAGCCAAAGAATAGGACGCTTAACCGACTGAGCCACCCAGGCGCCCTAGTAATGGCACAAATATTGATTAGAAAGTTTGACATAGGGGAAGAACTGCACCTGTAGATGTTATTCCCTTTGAATTTAAACAGTTCAACTGGTATACCAGGAGAGACGATATTCTTGAGTGTGATATTTTTACAAAAGCGACTATAGTCTCCATAGTTCCTTCTGAATTATAGTCTAGAGAATGCATATATCCCCAAGAGGATGTGATTTTGAAGCCAGTAACACCTGATTTTTTTTAATGTAGTTGGTTATAAATATATTAGACGAAGTGGCTTGAAAGTGTTAAATAAATTTCCAATCGTGGCGTTTTAAAAATAAACTTTGAGTGTATAATGGCAAAATACTTTTCTCTTGTGGTTGTTGTTAAATTTATAAAAGAAAATAATCGAATACATATAAAGAATGCCAAACTTTATATCAACCATTGAATTTAATATAGGATGGTTGCTCTTCTAGGTATTAGCACTATTCTAAGAGAAGAACCTATAAGATAGTACATCAGGCCCTACTCAGAGACAATAATGTGGTGTTTCAAACACCACTGATTTGCGTGGAATGAATATATATATATATATATATATATATATTTTTTTTTTTTTTTGGCTTGCAATTCCAAAACAATCCTCTGTTCCTCAGTATATTCTGTTATCTTACATAAATTATTCATTTTTTTTAAAGTTGTACATCCAGGTCTATAATTACTCATTTTTATCATGTCTAAGTATGGTTTAATATTAGAATAAACACATAGTGTTAGAAAACCATGATTAAAGTAGTATAAAACAAGATAGAGTGTGACATCAGTCAAATGGTGAAGGAAGGATCTGCAAAAACCATCTCTTCCATAATAGTAACTAGAACACTGGCAAAAATTTCTTAGAATCAACTTTTCTGAAGCTTTGAAAATTAAGCAAAGGCTTGCAGCAGTTCAGGGGTGTTTCTTCAAAAAAGTAGCTGAATGGAGAGTTTTGTAGTGTTTTCACTTGCCCAAATCCATTCTATCGTCCCCAGCTATGGGGTAGCCAACAACCCACAGCCTCAGGAAAACCAGTAGCTTAGCAGTGACTGGAGGGAACAAAATGGGTTATAACTTCTTCAAAGCAGCATTCCTAACTATTATCATTATTTGATTTGTGTGTTGGCTTCTTGAAAGATCTCACTCACTAAGCTGCCCTGATTTGATTTGATTCAAAACTTACCAATATGAAAGACATATCCCAGGAGAATTTTTTTTGTGACACTGTAAACATACAGAGTCAAATATTTGGCATCCTATCTGTCTATGGTGGTGTATAATAGTTGGGGCAAAATATAGGCCAACCAAAGAGCTTAAAAACAAAGCTAGGGATTAAATGCCTATAGAGTTTGGAAAGCTTCAATATATTTCAGGAGTCTAGAAGGCTAGGTAAATGCATAGGGTTGTGTGTATGCCCAGGATGGTAAGATGTTCTGAAAAGATCTAAAAGGTCCTCCTGCCATTGGCTAATCTTGAGGCTCTGTAAAAGCAGGAAGTAAAGGATCAGACAAAGGTGTGCACTGAATGACTTGATGTTGAAGCCATGCACCAACATTTACAATGAGCCTTTCAGAAAATACTGAGTGCCAGGTATTTAAAGAAATATCTGTCCAATCAATAAATGGATACTACTGGGCAGAAACTTCAGTGGCTACACACATCAAAGAATACAGACTTTATGGAATAAGTCCAGAAAAGTCATTAAACAAAACAACAGCAACAGATAACAATAACAATAAATGCTGAGGGGAGAGAAATAATTGATTCCCACAGTTGCCTCATTCAATTATTTAAAATAGCTAGTATTAAGCAACAAGAAAAAATAGTAGACATAAAAAGAAGTAATAAAATATGCCCATACACGGGAAAAATAGATTAACAAAAACTTCCTGAGGAAGTTGACATTGGAGGTCAACTAGAGAATATCTATAAAGACACAGAAGTTACAAAAAAGCAAAAACAGCTTAACAGCAGATTTGAGCAGGCAGAAAATGATGAATCAATCAATTTGAAAATAGGTCAATTGAGATTGTTCAGGCTAAGGAGCAAAAAAAAGAGAAAGAATGGAGAAAAATGAGCGGAGATTTTGAGACATGTGGAACGCCATCAAGTGAACCAACATAATAGAACAAGATCTCCTCAGTGCACTTGGGAGATTCTATAGGATAAACCATATGCAAAGCCATTAATCACAATAATTAAACAGAACTATAAATCGTATACCGTGTGCACTCTGACCACAGAGAATGTGATTAGTTATCTAATAATACAAATGGTCAAATTCACAGATATGTGAACATTACAAAAAATACTCCAAAACAATCAATGGACCAAAGAAGAAATCAAAAAATGAATTTGGAAAATATTTTGTGATGGAAGAACACAGAAGCACAATATATCAAAATTTATAAAACACTGATGAAGCAGTATTTGGAAGGAAAGTAGTAACTATAAATACCTGTATGAAGAGAAAGAAAAATATACAGTTAATTACATAAACTTTTGTCTTAAAAGTCTGTGGGGAAAAAAAAAAACAAAGAAGAAAACCAAAGTAAGCAGAAAGAAATAATTAATAAAAAATGAAAGGAAAACAAATTAAATAAAGAATAGAAAATCAATAGAAAATATAAAACAAAACCCGAAGCTTATTTTTTTCAAAGATTGATGAATTTGACAAACATTTAGCTAAACTGACCAATAAATAAAGAGACAAGTCAATTTAGTAAATAAGGAATGAAAAAGGGAGTAGAACTCCTGACCTTGGAGATATAAAAAGGATTAAAACAGAACTTTATAAACAACCGTATACCAAAAATAGATTAAATTAGATGAATGGACAAATTCCTTAAAAGATACAAACTACCAAAGCTGACTCGAGAACAAATAGAAAATCTGAACAGATCATTAAAAGATAAAGATTAAGTTAGTAACTTAAAAATTTCTTATAGAGGAAAAACCAAACGTAGATGGCTACACTTGTAAATTCTACCCAATGTTCAAAGAACTAATACCACACCAGGGGTGCCTGGGTGGCTCAGTTGGTTAAGCATCTACCCTTGGCTTTGGCTCAGGTCAAGATCTCAGGGTCGTGAGATCCATCCCTGCCTGCTTGGGATTCTCCCTCTCCCTCTCTCGCTGCCCCTCCCTGCTCAAAATAAATAAACGAAAGGAGGAAAGAAAGAAAGAGAGAAAGAAAGAAAGACCAATATTTCACAAAACTTACCAAAAAAAAAAAAAAAAAAAGAAAAAAAAGAACAGAAGGAATGTTTCTCAACAAATTCTACCAGCCCATAATTACCCTGATACCAAAATCATTTTAAGACATCACAAGAAAAGAATACACAGAACAATATCTATTATGAATAGAAACACAGAAATCTCTGACGTAATACTAGCAAAGCAACCCAGGTACACATAAAAAAGATTATACACAATGACCAAGTGAGGTTTATCCCAGGAGCAACATTGGTTCAAAATACAAGGACTAATCAATGTAATACACTATATTAATAGAATATAGGAAACGAACACACACACACACACACACACACACACACATCTTAGTAGATGGAAAAAAAAAAGCAATGACAACATCCAAGAATTCTCCATGATAAAAACATTTAACAAATTAAAAATAGAAGAGTTCTTTAACCTGATAAAGAGAATCTACAAAAATCCACTGTCAACATCATACTTAATTGTAAAATATTCAGTACTTTCTCCCAAGATCAAGAATTCGACAAAGATGTTTGCTCTTGCCAATTTTACTCAGAATTGAGGTTGTAGCCAGGTCAATTAGGCAAGAAACTAAGGTAAAAGGCCTCTAGCTTGGAAAGAAAAATGTAAGACTTTCTCTATTTGTAGATGATAGGACATTATACATAGAAAATCCTAAGAAATACACACACACACACACACACACACACACACACACACACAAGAACGAAATGAATTCAGCAGAGTTGCAAGATACAACATTAATACATAATAATTAATTGTACTTGTATAGACAAGCAACAGACAATTCAGATAGGAATTAAGAAAGCCCTTCCATTTATAATAAATAAAAGACTTAGAAATTTATTTAACAAAAAAATACAAAACTACAAAATAGAATTATTGAAGGAAATTAGATAAGACCTATATAAACGACAGATATCGTGTTCATGTATTGGAAGACATAGCTTAGCTAAGATGATGACAACACTGCCCTGATTGCTTAATAGATTAAATGTCATTTCTATGAAATCTTAGTTATTTTGTTTTTGCAGTAATTGGCAAGCTATTCTTAAAATGTATATGGAAATTTGAGGAACCAGAATAGTCAAAACAAGATTGAAGCAGAAGGGTAAAGTTTAGGACTCACTCTCCTCAATTTAAACTTGGTATAAAGCTACTGTCATTAAAACCGTGTGGCAGTGGCATAAGGAGAGACATATTAAATCATTTGAAAAGAGCTGAGTGTCTATAAACACAATAGTTTATGGCTAATTAATTTTCTACAAAGGGGCCAAGACAATACAGGAGGGGAAAAACCATCTTTTTACCAAATGAGACTGGAGAATCTGAATATCCAAATGGACCAGAATGAAGGTAGAACTCTCCCTCATACCATATAAAAAATTAAATCAAAATCGACCAAAGCTCTAAATAAGAGATAAAACTATAAAACTCTTAGAAGAAAACCTAGGTGCACATCGTTGTAACCTGGGATTAGGCAATCATTTCTTTTACATGACCCAAAAGCACAAAGAACAAAAGAAAAAACAAACTATAATTTAACTATCAAAACTAAAAAAAAAAAATGCTTTTAAGGACACAGTCAAGAAAATGAAAAGACAAAGAGAGTCTGAAGAATGGGAGAATACATTTCAAATCATATATCTAATAAGGGTCACTTATCCAGAATACTAAAACAACTCTTAACAACTTAGCGACAAAAAGACAATTAGCAAGCTTTTGTTCTTTCATTGGTGAGTTTGCAAAAGTTCCTTACATATTTCCGAACGCTTGATGACTAGTGATTTTGACCATCTTCTGTGTGCTTATTAGCCATCTGTTCCTCTTCTTTGAAGAAATGTCTATTGAAATCTTATAATTTTTTTTAAAAAGGGCAATGAATTTGAATACACATTCTCCAAAGTTTTATGTGTGTGTGTACACACACACACACAAACGCGCGCGCGCACACACACACACACACACACACACACTTATCTTTAGTCATTAAAGGAATGCAAACCAGAGCCCCAGACACCAGTTCACAGTCAGTAGGACAGATGTAATCAACATGGATGAGACAAGTGTTGATGAGACCGTGGATAGGAATACTCTTAAAACGTAAAATGGAACAAGCTCCAGGGAAAACAGTTGAGCAGTTACTCAGAAGGCTAAACATGGAGGCACCATATGACTCAGAAATTCTACACTATTTTATAGATCCAAGAAAGCCGTCCCCACATCAAACGTGTACGTTAATGCTAGAGCATTATTATTTATGCTAGCAAAACAGTGAGAACGAAATAAATATCCATCAACTGATTGGAGAAAGAAAATGTGATATAGCATACAATGGAATACAATTTAAAAGTCCAGTTATTATATGAGCCAATTGTATGAAATGTTTAGAATAAAATTAGTAAAGACAGAAAGTTAATTAGTGGTTGCAAGGGTCTGGGAGGAGAGGGAAATGGGGCACCAAAACTATTAAGTATGGGTTTCTTATTAAAGGTAATGAAAATATTCTGGGGTTGATAACGATGACTCCATAACATTGTGAACAATTGAATGATATATTTTAAAAGGGTGCATCATATGCGATGCGAATTATATATCAATACAAAAATTAATAATACAATAAGGTGAAACTCTAGAGGATAGAGTTGCTAATTAATTCAGATGGGAAGAGTAGTCCGAAGCAGGGCGTGGGGACCTTGGACAGAGTGATGATCAGGACACTCTGGATGCATTGGGCAGGTGCCAGAGATGAGCGTGGGCACAAACCATGGCTTGGTCCTCGTGAAGCCAAAAGCTATACCACCTGGTCCCAGGGCTTGGGGCAGCAGCAACATCCCTTCCTCTTCCCATGAGCTGATGGAAGTTGCAATGAGTGAGCCTCCACCAGACCTTAGGCCACTACACAATTGGGTGGGAAGAATGACGGATCCTCTAACAAAGTCAATTTCCAAGGGTTCTCCAGGACTGAAGAAGGCAGGTCCTAGCAGGCCATGCAGATCTGGGATCTTGGGTCCCTACTATGTCTTAACTAGAGGAGACCATCTGTCCAGGTATACCTGCAGTTTCCCAGAGAATGGATGGAATTGTCAGTTACCAACCTGTGTGACTTTCCTTCTATCTGACCTCAGTATTGGAAGAAAGTATAAAATAAAGTTCCACATTTATCACATAATAATGCCCATTACCCTTCACGAAGGTTTTCTTGCCATTTATAGAAGGCTTGTGTGTATAGAAAAAAGCTGTTCTGAAACCTCCCTGCAATCTTTGCAGAATAAACCTATTTTGCTATATCTTGGCTATTTAGATGTAAGCAGGTTGCTAGCATATGATAACGAGCTAGAGAATCACATGTTGAAAATGTCCTTAACACACACACACACACACACACACACACACACAGCAAATGTCTTCTAAAAATGACTTTTGGAAATGAAATTGTTAGACATCACCTCCAGAAGTAATACCGGAAGGCCCACACCCATGTTTGTTTGGTGGGTTGGGGGAACAGAGTAGTAGCTCTCCACAAGAAGAGGACAATGTTCTGTGCTATGCTGGTCATATTTGAAAGACATTTTGGTATTATAGCCATTGTCCTGTTTGTGCATTTTATTCCTCACTATGGATGTATAGCCTATAATGCTTAGTACTTTTTGAAATAGTCAGTGTTTCCAGATAATTTGAAGTGCTTCATGTGTTAAAAGTATAGCTAAGACACTTTTTAACATCTTTTTTTATTAAAATTCCTATAATATATTGTGTTTGTTTTGTTTTGTTTTGTTTTAAAGTGGAGTGGTCAAACCACCTCATCCGGAAGTACGGCATTGTATTTATACCTGCTTAAGAAGGAGGAAGGGGAACCAAGTAAAAAGGGCTCTCTGCCTGTGTGTATGCAGTGAGACAATACTATCCACTATCCCCTATGTTCTGTGCATTGTTTTACTTTGCTGTGTATACAACGTACACACATGCGTGTGTTCCTAACCTTGGGAGTTCCCCAGGTGAAATCTGAAACTGTCTTCCATACACGGTGGGCAAGAAGAGACTGAAGAAAAGGGCAGATCATTCTAGGGTTTGAAATGACAGCTTTGATAAGCAAGATAATTTACATATGAGGCTCAGATGACCACACGACAAAGAAATCACTGCACTTGCCTGTCGAATCTTAAAAGTTTATATAGAGGGCTTAACTGGGTAAAATCATAATTCAGTTCCAATGGTCTGAATCACACATTAATCTCTCAAGATCACACCCTGGAAGCCAGCTCTCCTGGGGAAAAGGTGGGAAGAATGTACATTTCATGGACAGGGGATAAGGATGAAGAGTATACGATTGCGTGGGTCTGGCCCATTAGTCAATTGGTGGTCATATCGATACTGTCATATCCCGTCTATGACCTCCTTCAACAATATGATAGACAAATGAATTCTAAATTTACATTTAATCTTTCCACATGTTAATTTAAATTAAATTTAAATTAGTTTTTTAATATGTTTTGTGTTAAATTTAATATATTTTGTGTTGAAATTCATAGGCGAGATCATCTTCTGAAAATTGCATGTAGAAGAGACATTGTTAAAACTTACCTCCAAACATTAGTGAGGCTTATAGTTATCCACTGAGTTGGCAAGTGAGAAGTGTCAGAGTCAAATCCAGAATGTTCCTGCCTAAAAGACCTTCAGATTATAGCTTGTGTTTTATGTGTGCAATTTATTATGTTTGTGTGTGTGCAATTTATTCTGTGTATCTGTGTGTGCAGCAGACAAATGCGAGTACTTATTTGAAAAGTCTATTCTTTCTAGGTGCCTGGAAGCATACAGTATGGAGAATGTAGACAATGTGAAATAGCCCTCTATTTTTTTCTGTGAATTCACGGAAATGGTTGTGTTTGGGGAATGGAATTGTGAAACTTGGTCTCTCAAACGAGCATTCTGACTGTTCACTGGATTTTGGTGGGGGGAGGAAAAGCAAAGAGTTTCAGGGGTCTAAATATTGCAAAAGCCTACATGCTAAAGGTATATGAGAGGTACAGGTAATAAAATAAATAATTAATAAATGCCATTTTTGTTCATTTATAAGACGGACTGTCTTCTGGGATTGACCTTTGTTAATCCATCTTTCGGAGCCAGATGCATTTCAGCATTTAGTCATTTGGCTGGTGGAGGATGGAGAAGAGGATGGGCAAAGGGAAGGACTCTTTATTTTTTTTTAATATTTTGGATGTTTATTTATGTTTGAGAGAGAGAGAGAGGGACAGAGTGCAAGTGGAGGAGGAGCAGAGAGGGAAGGAGACACAGAATCTGAAGCAGCATCCAGGCTCTGAGCTGTCAGCACAGAGCTCTACACGGGGCTCAAACTCACAAACTGCGAGATCATGACCTGAGCTAAAGTCAGACGCTCAACCGACTGAGCCACCCAGGCACCCCAGAAAGTACTCTTTGTTTCAATATCTAAAAGACAGTTTTGAATTATAACTCTAGTTCTATATGTGAATTTTTTGTTAAAAACCTCTGCATGTTGTGGACAAAGTTCATTCTCTGTTTCACAACTTCCAAGTTTTTTAGATACTTTTAGATGACAATGAATGATAAAAAGTTCGAGCTAGTATATTAAGCAATTTGTAAATAACTTTTGGATATATTTAAGAAATATGTATTTGGGTTATGTATACCTCATCCTTTGCTAGAAGAAGGATAAGTATGTGCCAGATCTGGTGGATGTCATCTTAAAGCATGACATGTTCCAGAAAAAATAAAATCCTCTTTCAATGTCGTAGTGAGAGCTACCTCAGGTATTAAGGAAAGGCTTTGTGTCTTATCCAATTGTTAGGATTTTCTCATAATCTTCCTGTTGCCCAGATTTTTATTATTTCAGTTTGGTTAGTATAAAAATTCAATGGACTATAAAAAACAAGGCAGCCATTGTAACAACAAATATGCAAATAAAAGTCCAAGGTCAATTAAAGAAAATTCTTTATGTTGATCAATGTCGCACTTTTATTTTCCACGATTGCTTAAATTTGCAGAGGGGATACAATAATGACGTAAAGAATGTCAAATAAGATAAAAAATATGTGGTGAATAATTGACCCTTTACAACTCTGACACCAGTTGAAAAATCAAATATTTGCTTTTCTCCATATGGTTAGAACATTGTCTGGTTATTCTTGCATGGTGGTGACACTTGCTAATAATAACCATGATGTATCCAGAAGTGAAAAATATTTTAATCTATGCCAATTTGATACCAATATGTTTAAAATAAATCATAAAATTATCAATCACATAATTATTAAATATCAAATGGTGTCTGTTTTAATAGTTCAAAACCTTTACTTAGGTCCCCACTATCTGTTTATTGGAGGCAGCTGAGAATTGGCTATTTGGAAAGCTTTTTTATTTTTATCTGTTATGAATATAAAAAAAAATGTTCCTGTGATGTTTGGGCTGGAGCAGAGGCTTGTGTAAGGCTTCTGAAGGCAAGTAAGCTAACAGTTTCCGAGTTGGCAACAAAGAGAAAGAAGCATCTGTCTTATGGATGTACAAATAGTCACACTATGGAGTATGATCCATTAAGAGGAGGGTTAGGATAATAAATATTGGCTATGTCAACCACCTGACAATTTCTTGCTTGCCTCTTTTATTCTGAAATTGTTTCATCTTCTGTTTTAGAGTCAGTGATTAAGACGACCAAAGAGTGATTAATTACTGAATGAATAGGTGAATCTTAACTTGGACATATTTATTGGGTCCTTTCCAGTGCGCTAGATTAGGTCATTAACTCAATTATTCAACACGTACCTGTTGATATCTTAGAATATGGAAGGTTTGCAAACCTTGGGTTATCAATATTTAGTGGGAAAGTTCAATCAAATCTTCTTTTTCAGTGCTCGGTATGTTATCTCAAGCAGTTTTGTTGATTATGATAAAATATGATATGATCATATATGATATAATAAAAATATTGACATGACTGTGATAATGGCAAAACCTTAACAATAGTGCTTTTCTTTCAAACATCATGTAAAATAAAACAGAAAAAGGTAAAAACAAATAAGCATCAATTTTAAACCATGTTGCAAGAAAGGAAACACTTAGGAATAAACAGCAGATCATTTATAGAAATGTAGAAATCCTTAACATCATCACTCAGGAGCCCTGAAAAGCCTAACATGGCTGCTTGGCGTGTCCACCACATATACATAATGACTTTCCAAGATTTTGTGTATAATTTACTTGCAGAATTTGGAGGTTTTCCTTCCTGCATCTGTTTCTCTTCCAAGATCTTTCTCTTATTTTCAATTGGCGTGCCAGCCTGAAAACGCTATTT
Source organism: Panthera uncia (assembly GCF_023721935.1). Classification (NCBI taxonomy): domain Eukaryota; kingdom Metazoa; phylum Chordata; class Mammalia; order Carnivora; family Felidae; genus Panthera; species Panthera uncia. The sequence goes on from NC_064810.1 coordinate 19,901,699, forward strand.
CTGAGTTCTCACTTTGAAGAAGCCAGTTATTAGCACAACTTAACTTTTGTGCTCTATAATTAAAAAAGAAATATCTTGCCATGTCCTATTTTGATAGGCAAACTCTGAACGACAGAACAATTTTTATTAAAGATTCAGTTAAGAGCTCATGATTCCACATTAAATCATTGCTTAGTCAATTTCAGTGTGGTTTCCAAAATTAAACTTGCAAATCTCTTCAACAGAATATCTTCTAATATCACAATTTGAAATGTGGCATGTCTTTAAGTGGATACATATTTGATCCTATTCATGGGCCTAAGCTTCTGTCTCTTCTGTCTGCTGTGTCAAGGAGAGGGGGGTTAGGAATTCAAACTCGAAATTGGCACAATTCTGGCAATTTTGAAAAATGTAAACAAACAAAAAAATCACCAGAATTCTTTCCATATTACAAAGCACATTGTTGAAGATATTTATTGCAGGCGGTCTCCGGAGGTAGCCGAGTCTGGGGGTAGCATTCTAATAACAGAAAGGGAAGGTATCCATCACAATGCAATCTTTTGTTAGAAAAGGCTTTTAAAATACATTTTCTGTATTTATAAAGTCACAATTGCAGACCTTCATAAGCTATGGAGAAGGAAGACAGAATCCAAATATATAACTTTAATCTAGTTTTGGAGAGCCAGAACTCCAAAATATTTTCAGTTGCATTTCACATAATGACACCCCATCACAGGAAAAAGCAGGCAGCGCTGACATATGATCTTCACATCACATCACACACAAGAGCAGAGGATTTGAAGGCTATTGAGCACCAAATTTTCCCATTGTACTGCAATTACAAAAACACCTGTGCTACTACCTAGCTGTGCACTGAGCCCCGTGAAATGCAATGTTCCAGAGCTGTCGAAATGTCTCTCATTTCTTGCCTTTCAGGCAGAGGCATAATTTTGCTGGATCTGGCTACGTTTCAGTTATAAGCATAAGGCCGAAGGTCTAACAATGTTTCATGTAACCAAAGGAGCGATCGTAAACATTCAGCTTTGTACCCTTCTTTAAATAATGCTTTCGGTATATTAACAGAGAAAAAGTGGAGGTCACTATAATATAGGCATAATCCTTAAATCACGAGGCTGTTTTTAACAGAGCTGTTGATCTGTATTCATCTAATGCATCTCAGCCCTAATATTTGAATTAGTTATGTTGTTTGAGCTCCGTATTTACAAAGATCTTAGTGGCTTAGATATCGGACTCCTTTTAGTGCTTGAAGCTCATACTGATGCATCAGTGATTGGAGGTTTTGAGGCCCAAATCGGGACGACTTATCTGATATATTGAAGAAAATACTTACTGAATGACTTAAAAGGGTGTATAAATAATTACATTAAGTAGATAACATTTTATTAGTATATGTCATATTTGATCCGTTCAACTAAAAAGAAAAAAAAAAAGTTTTATTTAGGTTAGACTCTTCCCTAAAAATTCTCTCCTAGAAACAGAATGTGCGTTATGTTTGAGATATCCTCTTAAAGAGTAAAAAACAAATGAAAGATATGAGTGGATACATATGGTAACAACCTCAAGTTTGGAAAAGAAAAAAAAAAATTCATTCTAAATAGGCAAGTTGTGCAAAAGATTGAGATTTCATAGTTAGAATTGCATAACAAACTCTGCTTCTCTAAATAATCTTACGATTACTATAAAATTCTACCTGCTTTTGATCTCCTTCTTCTGAGTATCTGCCACGTAGTAGGTTCTCAAATGTATGCTAATTTTTATGAGTTGAAATAAACTGGAATTTGAATTCTGAATATTTCCAATAAACACATTTATCTCTGGATTTTTTATACCTAATTTTACTCGTATTAGAAATATGTTTTCAAAATACACGTAGAAAAGTCATGGAGTTGGCTAGATTTATATTCAATACAGTTACAAAATATAGGGGTGCCTGGGTGACTTGCTCAGTTAAGTGTCCAATTCTTGATTTCGGCTCAGGTCATGATTTCATGGTTCGTGAGATCAAGCCCCACAACGAGCCTGCTTTGGATTCTCTCCCATCTCGCTCTGCCTCTCCTCCCCATGCATGTGCGCGCTCTCTCTCTCTCTCTCTCTCTCTCTCTCAAAATATATTTTAAAATATTAAAAAAATATAAAATGTGAATGTAATCGTATATGAATTCCAGGAGAAAATGTGGGTTGTTAATAGAAAGCAAATATAAAATACATAATGAAATCAGCACAATTAAAACTATACATCTCATTTGTGAATATAGATAACAAAGTCCCAAACTAAAATTTAACAAGTTAAATTTATTAACATTCTAAAAGAGCAATATGGAACAGACAAGTACAGTTTATTAAAATAACACAAAGATATTTCAATATAAAAGTATTTCAACACAATCAATTACATTGATAATTTAAAGGAATAATTCCACTATATTAATTGATACCAAAGAAAACATTGAACAAAACTTGGCAACTCATTAATTTTTAAAATTAAATATGGATAAAAAGCCATTTATGGAAATAATGTCTGTCAGAGTTGTTTAAGGAGAAAGCAGAATGGGTCACCAATTGTATTCAATTACATTTTGAACTCTCATTTATTTAACTCGTATTAACTGAATGTCTACTATATTTTCTTCAATGTTGTAAGTCGGGACTGGCAAATCATGTTACGGACTGACCGTGTCCCTCCAAATTTCATGTGTTGAATCCTGACCCCAATGGGACAGTCCTGGGAAGTAGAGCCTTTTGAAGGTGATGAGATGGTGAAGGTGATGAGATGGTGAAGGTGATGAGATGATTGTGAAGGTGATGAGATGGTGAAGGTGGAGCCCTCATGAAAGATCTCATTGAGCTCTCTAGTCCTCTTGCAATATGAGGATTCAAGTAGAAAATGGCTGTCTACAATTCAGAAGATGGTCATCACTAAAACTAACTGGACCCTACTCTTGGACTTCCAGAATCTAGAACTGTGATAAAAGAAATTTCTGTTGTTTATGAGCCATCTGGTCTATGGTATTCTGTTCTAGCTTCTGAAATTGACTAATGCACCACTGCTCTGTATATGAAGCTAATATGACTTAAGAGAATACTGGAAAACTATCTTAAGAAAGAGGCCAGAACTAGGTCTTCGAAATTGAAACTATATATGGCCCTACCTTACCTATTCAATCTATAAACCTTGTGTCTTCTGAAAGCAAACATTTGTATCCTTCCTCTTAATTTTCAAGCACATAGTAAGCGACAGGTTAATTCTAGAGCGATGGTTCTTAACCAGGAAATATTTGTCAATGTCCACTGTCAGATTTGGCTGTCATAACTAGCAATTGGCATTGGAGGGATGCTGCTGGCATCTGGAGAAGATCTAAAACACGCCAACTTTCCAACCTTCTCTCTAGCAACACCTTTCGCTTGGACTTCAGCGAGATCGTCTTAGTTAAAATTTCTGAAATTTCCTGATGATCTTTGTCTGGGTGTGTGATTTCCTCTGCCCTGTATGCTCAACACCAGGCTCACCCCCAAAACAGACATATACATACATTTTGGGGTTTTTTTGGGGGGGGTGGGGGTGGGGGGAGTGTTTTACCTGTGTGTGTGTGTGTGTGTGTGTGTGTGTGTGTGTGAGAGAATATACTCTTTCTCATCCTTGAAATCTCACCTCGGTGAGGTGTTCCTCCATGGCCCTTCCCAGAGCACTGTGCTTCTTCTTTGGCAGCCGTTATCACTCTATGGTATGTCGATTGCCTATTTACCCAGGACCTCTGAGTGCAGGAATTATGTTCTCTTTTTCCTGTTATGCTTCTATGAGTCAGCATAGTCGGTGCCTGGCTATTAGTGGATACTCAATAAATGTGTTTAATGGATATATTTATTACACTCATTATGCTTATTCAATTTTCTGGAAAAAAAAGCTCCATTTTGAGTTGTATATGCATTTGGTTTAGTTGGTATTATAGACCGAATTGTGTCCTACTAAAATTCATATGTTGAAGCTCAAACACCAATGTGACTATAATTAGAGATAGGCCTTTTAAAAAGGTAATTAAGGCTAAATGAAATCATAAAGGAAGGATCCTAATCCAATAGGACCAGTATCCTTATGAGAAAATGGGACACCATGGGTAAGCCTGCACAGAGAAAAAGCCACATGAGGACATGGCAAGAGAGTGGTCATCTGTAAGCCAAGGGGAGAAGCTTCAGGAAAACCAAATATAGTGACACCTTGATCTCGGGTTTCTAGCCTCCAGAACTGCGAGTAAATAAATTTCTGTTGTTTAAACCACACAGTCTATAGTATTTTGTGATGGTAGCCCTAAATAACTAATATAGTTGATAAAGTTTTTAGCAATGTCTGTTGCTATGTTTATTTAGGAAAGATTTATCAAAGTCATACTCCTCTTGTTTTTTACCCCTATTTTATTTTTAGTAGTAAATTGCATACTGACTTTTTATATAGGCAAAAGGAATTTATTAATATTACCATACTTGCCTACCTAAAGTGCACAGTATTAAAGGAATAAAGTATAAGTGAATAATTTTTTGGAGGCTAAATTTTGATGTTAAAGAATCTGGTTACTGAAATACCCAAAGAATGTCCTTATTGAATGATCCCTAAACATAAGATGACCTCACAACTGGGGTTCCCCACACATTGTCATAGAACAAATTCCTAAGAGTTAATTTTGGACTTTATAATAGAGAAAAATAATTATTCTACGCATATGCTTGAATTATATTTTTCCCTAAACTTACTTGTCTCAATGGAATGTGGATTCGCTGGGGTTCTCAAGGAAAAAGATCATGTCTCGTCTCTATACAGCCACAGTATTTGGTCCTATACTGGAAGGTCAGCTTGAATCTTGTATAACTAATGGGAACAAGTAGTACAAATTAAGTAAGGTTTTTGTAGTTATTCTGTCTATGGTATATTGCAGAACTATAGAATTATAGCTTTAGATTTCACAATTATATAATTGTCAGCAGTTATAAAATCACTTTAGTTGTGACATTGTAATTTCATACCCCTTAATTTTGTATTCCCCTATTGAACCTTAGGTTTGTTCTTTCTATAGAATAGGATATACCTTTTTATTTTTTTTTAATTTTTTAACCTTGATTTATTTTTGAGAGAGAAAGAGAAAGAACATGAGTGGGGGAGGGGCAGAGAGAGAGGGAGACACAGAATCCGAAGCAGGCTCTGGGCTCCAAGCTGTCAGCACAGAGCCCAACACGGGGCTCGGACCCACACACCGCGGGATCATGACCTAAGCTGCAGTCGGACACTTAACCAACTGAGCCATCCAGGCGCCCCAGGATGTACTTATTCTTAGTTATCAAGGAAAGAATGGGAAATGACAAAAAATCAAGAATTAAAACTAGATTTCAGAATTAATTCAATGATGCTTTATAAGAACTGAAACAGTTGCCACTTAAAACAAACTTCTCATTAACAATCACTGGTTGAAGTGTAAAATATTGTCATATTGAAGACCACTTAGTAAGTTAAACACAGTTATATGATAATTGATAATTTTAGTGGAATATATACATTACACTGGTATGGTCTAGGGTACCGGTAGACTGCATGTATATATTGATTACATGAGCATTTCCTGAGTTGTATTTTACACAACATTGAGATCTCAAGAACATTTCATGAGAGTTTTGGGGAAAAAAAAAGACTTCTTGGACAAATTAGATTGTTAAATGTTGCAAGCTAAATTGCTCTCTCAGTGATTCACACTAAGCATTGAAAATGTTAAAACTCAGAATTCCTACAATTAAAAAAAATCTATTTAACAGTGTTTAATCTCATATTTCCAGACTCCTTTTTAAATATTATTTTTGAACATTTTTATATTTAAATTTAAAAATGTTTAAAAGTTTACAGCTTTACGAATTATTAAAAAGCAAACACACTTTTAATAACTATTAGGACAGCAAATAGGAATTCAGTATATATTCCCCAGTATACCCTCCCAAAGCATAGCCTGACTTTTATGAAAAAAAAAATCTTACTTTACTTTTTTAAAAATTTAATTTTATAGTTAATTTTTCTTGTTTTTAATTTTTTATAAACCATGTTTAATTTTTTAAATCCATGTGTTCTCCCCTTCTCTCTCTTTTTCTCTTTTTTTAATTACAACCTATTTGTCTAAGGAACTGGATAATTTTCCCTGTAGTTTCCCACAGTCTGGATTTTGCTGATTGGATCACAATATTGTAGGTTAATATGTTTCTCTGTCTTTCATAATTTTTGCTAATTGGTTATTGCTTCTCTAAAGTTTAATGAGATTTAGGGTCAATGCTTTGTCATGACTGTTCATAGATAATATGTTTAATTCAATTAGGAACAATATAATATTTGATTATCCCTCATGTAGTTATATTAACAGACATGGATTTCCAATTCATTCATTAGGGTGGCAAAATAGATTTATTCCAACTCTAAAATCACTTCTTCATTTAACTTCCTCCCAGAACTACAATATATCTTTAAATATATTTTATTTCATTTACCTTAATTATCTAGTGACAGTTAATATAGGAAAGGTAGAATAAATTCTGGATTCTTTCCCTTAATGACCAGCTATCAAAACAATGGGTTTTGTTTTGACTTTCTAGAATTCTCAAAAAAGTGACCAATGAGTTGTTTTTTGTTTTTTTTTTTTGTTTTGTTTTTGTTTTTGTTTTTTTAAGTATGGTTTTAAAATCTTGAGTTTAAATATATTTGGTGTGGTTTTATCTACAGCATTTATTATCCTCCATTTATTTATTTATTTATTTATTTTTCTATTTTGGCTAGTCTGTATCTGAACTACAAGCAGAAACTCTCCAAATTTTATATATATATATATATATATATATATATATATATATATTTTTGTTGGGGGGGGGATGTATTCTGAATGTTAGAAACGATTATCGTTTTTAGGTATTTTCAAGGGACTAAGCTAGGAAACATGAATATAAATCCTCATGAATTCTCACTGATCTTTTATTTTTCTACCCGATATTTTCCTTTTTAAAAAATTTTAAAAATTATTTATTAATTTATTTTTCAATGTTTTTCTTCAGTCTCTCAAAGAGAGAGACAGACACAAGCAGGGGAGGGGTAGAGTGGGAGACACAGAATCCAAAGCAAGCTCCAGACTCTGAGCGGTAAGCACAAAGCCCCACATGGGGCTTGAACCCACAAACCGTAAAATCATGACCTGAACCGAAGTCGGAGGCTTAACCGATTGAGCCACCCAGGCACCCATATTTTCCTTTTTTTTAAAACTCAAGATGATATTCTTTTTTTTTTTTTTAAGATATTTTTTTAAATTTTTAAGTAATCTTGGGCTCCAACCTACAATCCCAAGATTGAATCCCATGCTCCACCAACTAAGCCAGCAAGGTGCCCCACGACGATTTTCTTGACTTACACTTTTTAGTATTTATTTTATTCTCTTTGGTGTCTTCGGCAATACCTATTTGGTAAAGGCTGCATTTTCTCTGTCTACTTTTTATATTTATCACATTTCCTCAATCTATTTTCATCCCTTTCTTGATTTCTTTTTTTTTTTATCACCGATTTCTCATAAGGTATAATCTGTTTTATTTAAGTTCTTCTGCCTTTATTCTTATCTTCTTGTTTTGCTTTCAATTCTGAAATATGCTTTTTGAATTTTATTTTTTCTGTGTTTTTTATCCATTAATTTCTCAGTTATAAAGTTATATCTTTCTTTTATGTATTATTTATGTGATTCTTTACACCTGTTTAAAACATTATGTGTCTCCGTGTTGTGGGCCTTTCTTTCTAGCATTCTTTCGTTATCTTTAAGAATGTTATTCTGCTATTTATTCTTTGCTCTGTTATAAGTACTTCATGAGATTTGTCTTCAGTTATTTTGTTACTAATTCATACATAGAATGATTTCCAAGAATCTTCCAAAGGTAACCATTTAATTTTTCTAATGTCATTTAAAAAAAAAAAAGGCTCAAAATTGCTTTAATAAGTGCACAGTTCAAAATACCTCCCTAGATTGCCTTAGGGAATCTTCAAAAGTATGGCATCCTGCTTCCTGAATTTTTCTATATCCCTCTTCTATTTTTTTCTGGATCTTCTTTTTCCATTTTTGTTGTTATGCTCAGTTTAGATTCCATTCTTAGAGGTTTATTCTCTGTGTGAGGCTTTGTCCTGGAAAGGAGTTTGGCTGGTTAGTTTTGAACATTCAGAAGGATCAGACTTCCTAAACTATCTCCATACAGAATATAATTTCCTTCCCTACTTTTGTCGTGTGTCCAGCCCCACCTCCTCATTTCAGACATTCTTCTTAAATTGTCCTGATGAGCTTTCTGGGGAGTATCTGTTGGGCCATATTGAGTTGCTCAGCTATGCAAGACATGTCATTCCCTATTTCTGCTACCTCTTGCATAGTTGCCTCAGCTCATGTAGCTGCCAATGGTTTATCTACAACGATTCGTATTTAAAGGTTTAAGCAGAAGATGGGTTACCTACTTTTATCATATGTGTTGTTCAGAGTTTTTTTAAATTTTGTTACCTTAATTGCACTGTCAGATTTTATTCAGTGGAAGGAGGGGCAGGTTTGGGGAATATTTACATCTATTTCATCATCCATTTTCTCAGACCCCTTTTCAACCATTGTTGACTGTAGGAATCTCAACTTCCAGTCATGCAGATGATTTATTCCTCTACACCAAGAAGCTGATGATCACAGTGTAAGCACCCGAAATACCCAACATATCCCAAAGAAATAGATACGATTTTTCATTAGCTTTAGGGTAATATCAATTTATGTGTTTAATGTAGAATAATCCATGTAGACTGTTTTGTAAGTCAAAGTAACTAGATAAATGCTAGGTGAACGATTTCCTTTTTACTGTATGGACACAAATAATGGAATAAAGAATATTGTTTTCTAATAATCTGTGTTACTTTTATTGGGTTACTTAATTACAAACACTGATTAGATCATTGGAAGAATATAAAAAGTATGTCCATTCATTAATACACTCGGATGCATGTTGACACTTTCAAAGTGACTCTATTGGTGTGCTTGCTTACATCAGTATCTATAATTCTCATTATCATGATAAAATATATATTAAATATTGGTTATATACCTAGTTCTATGCTAGAAAATGCTACATATCTTGCAAATTTAATATTTACAATAGCTCAAAAAGGTACACTATTACTCAATATCTAATTTAAAGACAAAGAAGCTCAGGAAGACAATAAAACTTACTGGCTGGGAGATTACAGACAACATTTGAACGCAAGCTTTCTATCAACAATGTACATGTTTATACTTACTGTAAGTCTCTTATGCTGCAGTATAAATTTATTTTCCTGCTCTGCCTGTATTTTATAGAAATGGTTATTCTTAATACTTTGGTCAAGGTACGCTGCTTATAAACAGTATTAATCAGCAATTACGGTGATAATGCAATGTAACAAGCGACCCAAATATCTCAGTGGCTATTAACAGTCCACATTCACTTTTTGTTTATATGCGTGTTGATGTAGGTTAGCTCGGGTGACTCTTCTATGTTATATGTTGAGATCTTTAACAGAAATATGTCTTTTTTTTTCAAAGCCAGAGTGCAGAACTTGTGGCCACCCTGGATTGCTCTTGTCGAACAGAGCAAGAGAAAGACATCCATGAAAACACTTTTAAATCCTGTTGTTAGAAACAAGATGCATAGGAACACTCACATTCTCCAAATGAAGCGATTTGCATGATAAGCCCAAAGTCAATGAGGCAAAAGGGAAGAAAGAATTGGAAAAAAAGTACAATAAACCAGATGTAATAAGACTATATTCAAATATCTGCTGTTATTCAGTAGTCACGTGACCTTGGGTCTGAGATTTAATACCTCTGAACCTCAGGTTCCTCATTTGTTAAAGAAGAAGAAGGGCAGAAGAAAAAGAAAGAGAAGAAGAAAATGATTTTTGTCTGCTATATGATTTTGTTTTGATAATTTAATATTAGGACAAATTTAAAGGGATTGGCCTGGTTACTCATGAATGTTAAATATTTAACAAATATGTATGCTAGGACTCACAGGCTAAAAAAAAATATATATATATATATATATATATTTGTACATATATAAATTAAAATATGTAATTGTTATATTATGTATTATATATTAAAATATAATGTTTACTTATTTACATATAGGTATTTTATATGTAAATAATATATGAAAATAACAATATTATGTATTTATTTTATATATACTAGTTTTGGCTTTCTGTAATTAAAAAAAAAAGTCTCTCTAGTCACTGTAATAAAAAAAGCAACTTCATTCACATCAGAGAGTGACATATCTGGAATAAAAAAAATAAATAAAGAGGGAGTTGTAGATTATGTCTAAGAAATACTGGCAGTCTGGGTCATATAAGGGGTTTATTAGAAAGTTGACCTCCACTATAGATGAGACAAACAATCCAGTAAGAAGAGTTTTTAGTAAAGGAGTCACTCTAACTTTGTGTTTTATGGCATCATTCTAGCTGCAACATTGGGAATCACAGTAGGGAGGCCTTTTATGAGGCTATTGAAATAATACAACTAAGAGATTAAAGTACTTACACCACTTAGCTGTGGAAGTGAGGTAGAAAGTTTGAAATTTTGATATATTTCTTTTTTTCAATAATGTTTTTAATGTTTATTTCTGAGAAAGTGAGAGAGCAGGGGAGGGGCAGAAAGAGAGGGAGACACAGAATCCAAAGCAGGTTCCAGACTCTGAGCTGTCAGCACAGAACCCGACTCAGGGCTTGAATTCACAAACCGCGAGATCATGACATGAGCCGAAGTCAGACATTTAACATCACTGAACCCCACCAGGCACCCCAGAATTTTGATACATTTCTAAGATAGACTAGAGGAAATGCTGATAAATTGGATATGTGGTGTGGGAGACAGCTGAGAGCAATGCAGACTCAGAGTTTGGGCCTGAGCCGATAGCATAATAGCATTTACAGAAATGGGGAAGACTGAGGAAGGGCAAGTGTGGCATGGGAAAAGAAGAAATTGTCTTTGGATACGTAAAATGTAATATGTTTATTAGACATCCAAGCAGAGATACTGAGGAGATGGTTGGATGTATGAACCTGTGGTTCAAATGCATAATAATGGGAAAGTTCCACTAAGAAGGGAGAATTGATAATTCAGGAAACATGAGGGAACAATTACAGGTGCAGAGTCCATATGGGACTTATGAGAAGGGATTGATCCAGGGCATAAGTAAAGAGGCAGAACTTAGATGTAAATATGGACAATGTATATGAAAAGAGAAGTGAAGAAAGAGCAAACTTAGGTAGATGTGCACAAGTTGGTAACATTTGATGCAAAAGTTCTCTTCTATTAAGTAAGTTCATCAGCTGTGAGTGAAGAGTGGGAGGATGTGTTGGAACTTTAAAGAGAGAATTTAAGATTTAAGATGTAAAATTACCTAGGAAGGTAAAAGACTAAACAAACTAAAAATAAGAAATCAGGTTTATAAGGCTAGACTAAAAGCCTATCATTGTCTGTTTTTTCTTGCCATATTCAAAACTCGGGTGAAGGTAGAGAAGAATCTGGACATTGTATTTCAACAACTTCGTTTTTGCCTAAAGAGTGAAACAAAGGGACATAAATCACAAAGAAGGAAAAGATGTGTGTAAGAGAATGTTCTTAATAATTGCTTTTAGAGCCAAAACTAAGAAGAGAATTATACACACACACACACACACACACACACACACAGTAAAACATTGTATTGAAACTAACTTGTTCTGCAAGGATTCTGCAAGACAAGCAAAGACTTCTAATAAATTTTAACTTAAGAAAAGAATGATGTCTTGCAATACAATTAGTACATGATGCTGAACATCACATGATCACAACTGAGCCAATGGTTCTTGACATTCCCTTTGGTATACGAGTACTTTGGATTACAAGCATGTTTCCAGAGTAAATTATGCTCGCAAGCCAAGATTTTAATATATATATATTTTTGAACATGGATTTTAATCCAGGTAATCCAGGTATTTAAGCCAGGAACTTAAGACCCAGGTTTTGAGAGGCATGGAAATATGGTGGAACCAATGGATTGCAGCTCTTGATGAGGTGGAGGAGTTCCAGGAGGGAGAAGACTAGAGAAGATTTGGTCGAATATTAGGAAGGAATAGGAGACTAAAGTACCAAAAATAAAGCTTGTGGACAGGTGTACTTTGAGGCACTTCAGATTAAGCTGTACTCAGATTCTCTCTCCACTTAACTTCTCCCAGAGTTCCTGGAGTGCCCTATTTCATTCTCTTTCCACTCTGACCATTTGCTTCCCTTAAGTCCATACTCAAGTTTTCTTCAATTAAACTTTTAGTTATAACATATTTTTTCAGTGATTTCCCATTTTCACTAAAGCCTTAGAGTACCGCAAGTTGGTGTTATACAATACAGTCCTGCAATAAATAAAGTGTTAATATGGCTTGATTTTCCTTAGGAGTTTTAGGATTGAAATGTTTGTTTATGCACTGCCATCACTCTTAGAAAATATTTAATAAGTACTTGACAAAATAAAATTAAGCAACACTAAAGTATTCTCATTCAATATGTTTTGTTTAATAAACTGTCCCTTTAGATGATATTTCTTTGTGGCCACTTACTAAGTAGGTGGTCTTGGATATATTTCTGAACTTTTGCAAGCTTGTTTCCTAATTTTGAAACATTCTTAATATTAGTTTGTGATTTAAAATAATATGCAGTTGGCCCTTTAAAAACTTGGGTTTTAGCTGAGTGGGTCCACTTACATATATTTTTTTCAATAAATACAGTACTCCTTAAAACTGCAAATGTTGGGGCGCCTGGGTGGCTCAGTCGGTTGGGCGTCCGACTTCGGCTCAGGTCATGATCTCGCGGTCCGTGAGTTCGAGCCCCGCGTCGGGCTCTGGGCTGATAGCTCAGAGCCTGGAGCCTGCTTCCGATTCTGTGTCTCCCTCTCTCTCTGCCCCTCCCCCGTTCATGCTCTGTCTCTCTCTGTCTCAAAAATAAATAAAACGTTAAAAAAAATTTAATAACAAAAAAACTGCAAATGTTATCAAAAACAAGGAAAGGCTGAGAAATTGTCACAACCATGAAGGAGATTAAGGAGGAATGACAAATATATATAATGTTGTATGCTGGGTGGATTCCTGAACAGAAGAAGACAGTTAAAAGCTAAGTAAATCTGAATAAACTATGGACTTTAGTTAATAACGATATCTTAATATTGGTTCACTAAAAGCAATAAATGTACCATACTAACATAAATTAATAATCAGAGAAACTGTGTTCATGGGTATTTGGGAATTTTTTATATTCTCTCTATTTTTCTAGAAATCTATGTATTTCTAAGAAGATAAAGTCTATTCAAAAGTACAAAAGATAAACACTATCCCGTGAAGATACTAACAACAACATGCTTGAGTGAATATATTAATATTAGGAAAAACAGATATGATGCGTAATTGTATGCATCATCTTGACTAGCTCACAGGATGCCCTGATATTTGGCTAAACATTATTTCTGAGCAAGTCTGTGAGAATGTTTTCAGATGAGATAATTTTTCAATTGGTTGACTTAAAAGGGATTGTCCTTTCTGTGAAGATCCAATCCGCTGAGGATCTAAATAGAACAAAAAGAAATTTTTCTTGCCTGAAATGACCTGGGACATTAGTCTTCATCTGCTCCTGGGCTCAGACTGGAACCCAGAACCATTGGCTTTGGTCCTCAGGCCTTCAGATATGGACTGCCACTATAGTGCAGGCTTTCCTACATCTCCAGATGCAGAATGTAGAGTTGGTACCTCTATAATCATGTGACACAATTCCTTATGATAAAACTATCTGTATCTATATCTCTATCAATCTATAGTCTCTTATTGGCTCTTTATCTATGGAGAACCCTAGGTAATACAGCAGATTTCCAAACAAGAAAAATTACTACGGATAAAATGAGACATTGCATAATGACAAATGGATCCATTTATCAAGAAGAGAAAACAATCCTAAATTTATATGCACTAAATAATAGGGGTCCAAAATGCATGAAACAAAATTGGAAATATTAAAATGATAAAAAACTACACTTATATTTAAATACCTTAACGTGCTTCTCTGTGATTGTTTACATAAATATGCAAAAAATAATCATCAAACACAGAATATCCAAATATTAGTTATCTTGACTTATTTGTCATATTTATAATAATCTACTGAATAACAGGAACACATTACTTTTTGTGTGCTGAGAATATTGCCAAGATAAATCTCATTCTTTGTCAAAAACAAATCATACTAATTTAAATGGAATTGAAATTATTCAAAATATATTGTCTGGCCATAAAGAAATACATTTAAAAATGAGGAAACGGATATCTGGAAAATCCTCAAATACTTTTTTTTATGGACTGAATGTGTGCCCCCCAAAATTCACACAAAAATGTGTGATGCTATTAGAAGGTGGGGCCTTTGGGAGTTGATTAGGTTATGAGGATGAAGTCCTTATAAATGGGATTAGATTCCTTATAAAAGAGTCCCCAAAGAGCTCTGCTACCTTAGTTGATGTATGAAAACATAGTGAGAAGGGCGCTATTTTGTGAACCAGAAAGTGGGCTCCCACAAGGCACAAAATTTATCAGCACCTTGATCTTGGACTTCTCAGTCTCTAGAAGTGAGAAATAATTACTTGTGTAAGCCACCTATGACTTTTTTGTTGTAGCTATTGTTACAGTAGCTCGAACAGACTAAGACTACTTGGATATTTTTTTTAAAAAGCATCCTACTCAATAACCCATATATCAGAAAGGAAGCCTAAGGGAAATATTTTGAATAGAAAGGAAATAAAATATAATATATTCATATTTGGGGAATGTAGCTTAGAGGGGAACTTGTAGCATTAATTATGTATATTAGAAAATAAAAAAATGCAAGTCTATAATTTATGTCATCATCCTAAGACTAAACAAGCAGAGCAAAATTAACCCAAAGCAATCAGAAAGAAAAAAAAAAAAAACAAGAAATAAAAAATGCATAAGTAAATAAAGGGAAAGTAGAAAAGCAATCTGGAAAAATAAGTGAAAAATAAACTGAGACTTCAAAAGAAATTAATTAAATTGATAAATCTTTAGTCATATTCTCTAACAAAGGGTGAAGACAAAAATTATTAACTCTGTTGACCCCACAGATGTTAAAAAGATAATGAAATAATTCTACAAGCAGCATTATGTACATAAATTTAACAGCTCAGATGAAAAGACTTAACCCTTGAAAAATACAAACTACCAACATTCACCAAAGATGCAATAAATAAATTAAAAATGTCTGATATTAAATGCAATCATTGCATTTGTATTTAGAAACTATCCTACAAAGAAAATACCAGACCCAGATGGCTTCACTAGTTAATTGTACTATTTAATAAAGAAAAATCACTTTTGTACATTTTCTCAGAAAATAGAAGGGAAGGAAATGCTTTCCAACTCATTTTATGAGGCCAGCAATACCCTTATAATAAAACAGACAAAAGACGTTACCTAAAAACAACCATAAAAACAAACTAACAACAATAACAACAAAGTAACAGCAATGACAACATAAAACACTACTAAATGTATAAACTAAAATGCTTTATAAACAAACCTAAAAAATTATTAAACTGATCAGGTGCCTGAGTGGTTCAGGCAGTTTAGCCTCCCACTCTTGATTTCATCTCAGGTCATGATCTCATGGTTCCTGAAACTGAACCCCCGCATTGGGCTCTGTGCTGACAGCACAGAACCTGTTTGAAATTCTCTCTCTTTCTCTCTGTCCTTGCTCCTCCCCTGCTCTCCCTCTCTCTCTCTGTCTCTCAAAATAAATAAATTAACATTTTTTTTAATTTAAAATTGAAACCAGCAATAGATAAATTGAGTCATAAAATATAATAAAAAATATGTTAACCTGTGACTATTAACCTCACTTAGCATTTGAAAACCAATCAATATAATTCACCACGTTAATTAACTAAAAAAGAAAAACCAACAAAAGAATGATAACAACATATGACCATCTCAATAGATGCAGAAAAACACTTGACAAATTTCAACATCCATTGATTAATAATAACAATAATAAAACTCATAAAACTATAAATAGAAAAAAAGCCCACATTCTGATAAAAATGCCATTAAAAACTGCAATTGACATATTAAATTGTGAGATCTGATTGCTTTCCTTCATTCTAGTTTCCTAGGGCTGCTGAAACAAAGAACCACCGACTAGGTGGCATAAAATGAGAAAGTTATTCTCTCACAGTTCTGGAGTCAAGAAGTCCAAATCAAGGTGTCAGCAGGACCATATTTACTCTAAAGGCTCTAGATAATAATCTGTTTCTGACTCTTGCAGTTTCCTGTGGCCTTCTTCATTGTTTGGTTTGTGGCAGCCTAAATTTAATCTCTGCCTCTTCCTGTGTGTCTGTGTGTCTCCAAATTTCTCCCTTCTTATAAGGACATCAATCATTGGATTTAGGATGCATTCTACTTCAGTATGACCTCATTTGAACTTGATTACATCCGCACAGAACCTATTTGCAAATAAGATCTCATTCACAGTACCTAGGGTGAGAATTTGAATGTATCTTTTGGCAAAACACAAGTTAGTTCATATTTCCTTTGATAAGGAACTAGGCAAGGAACGGCAATGCTTTCACCGTTTCTTTTCAATATTGTACTAGAAATCTTAGCAAGTGGAATAAAATAAGTAAATCAGATAAAAGACTTAAAACTTTATGAAAGAAATAAAGCTATCCGTATTTCCCATTGTAAAATTGGTCTAAAAGTATATATTTACACACAAATTTAATGAGTATGGATAGAACAACATATGCTGAAAACCATAAATTGCTCATGAAAGAAATAAAACATGACCTAAATAAGTAGACATACTATATTCATGGATCAGAAGATTCCACATAGTGAAGATGTCTATTCTCCCCAAGTCAATCCATACATTTAATTCAGTCCCAATAAAATGTTGGTAACATTTTGTGTAGACATATACAAAGTGATTCTAAAACTCACATGAAGAGGGAATAACTAGAATATCCAAAACAATTTGTACAAAGAATAAAGTAGGAGCACTCACAGTACCCTGTTCAAAGGCATGTCTAGAAGCCATGTTAGTGATGAAAGACAGGCACATAAAACTAATGGAATTGCATGGTGAGTCTAGAAATAGAGATACACAAATATGTACAGCTATTATTTTTTAGCAAAAGCACAAGGACAGTCCAATGAATAAAGGACATTATTCTGAAATATCATAGTGCTAGAACAACTGGATATTTATATAAACAAACAAAACACACTTGACCTATATTTTATACTGTGCAGCTATATTAAAAACTTAAAATGACTCATAACTTAAATGTAAAATATAGAACTAGAAAAATCTAATACAAAATCACAGGAAAACATTTTTGTGACCTTGAGTATAACTAATTCCATCTTAGATAAGACATCAAAAGCACGATCCTAAAAAAAAAAAAAAAAATGACAAATTGAACTTGATCAAAATTGAAAACTGTTAGAGCAGAAGCAGAGTGAGAAGACAAGCCATATATACATATTTAATATATTAATATTATGTATATATATGTATATGTATGTATGTATGTAAAGTGCTGGCAATGTTGTAAAACATCTGAAACTTTCATGTATTCTTGGTGGGAATGCAAAACAGTTCAGCAATTCTGGAAAACAGTTTGTCAGTTTCTTAAAAAGTTAAATATCCACCTATATCACCCAGAAATCCAATTTTTAGAAACTTATCCTAGAGAATTAAAATCATATATTCATACAAAACTCAGCATGTATTTATGATAGCAGTCTTCATAATTGTAAAAATGTAAAATAACCCAAATTTCCCTTAAGGAGTGAATAGGGAAACAAAATTTCCTATACTCAAACAATGGAATACTTCTAAGTATTCAAAAGAAATTGGCTATTGATGCTGAAACTGCTTGCAAGCATAAAGTTGAACAAAAATCAAAAAGGCAACACTAATGCTTCAGTGAAGCTTGATTTTTTTTAAAGTTTTTAAGTTTTTTTATTTTGAGAAAAATATAGAAAGAGTAGGGAGGGGCAGAGAAGGAGGAGAGAGAGAATTCCAAGCAGGCTCTATGCTCAGTCAAGAGCCCAGTGGGAGGTTAGATTTCACTTACCATGAGATTATGACCTGAGCTGAAATCAAGAGTCAGAAGCTCAACCAAGTAACCCAGCGACCTGCAGCTTGATTTTAAAATAAACTTTTGCTCTCTTCTGCAAACCTCCTCTCCTCCCTTCTTAGTCTTTTGTTTCAGGAACCTGATACAACCCTACAGACGTGATGAAGGTGGCTGACAGCATGTAAAATGTACAGAATTTCTGTGGAAGCCAGCTACATCTTATATTTCCTTATAAAACCTCCCAGCCCCTTCCTCCCAGGGGTGTGAAGTTTTGGAAGGCCATACCCTGTGGCAGCCTCCTTTGCCCTGAAAAACAAAAAAGCGATTGTTCTTTATCCTCAAATCTGTCCTTCTGGTGTATTTTGGCTCCAAAGCACAGTCAGTTTTTGACAACAATATAAGCAATAATCTGGATGACTCTGTGAGAAAAACCAGTCCCAAAAGATTACATACTATATGAATCCATTGATAAGACATTCGGGAAAAGGCAAAATTAAAGGGACAATGAACCTGTTATTGGTACATTTGCTCTTGGATCAAAGTATGACCTATATTTGATGTTGGGGTGCACTTAAACGAAGAACTCTGGACTAAAGCTTGTGAGCAGAGAATATAGACAAATAATATATTTGATTAAAAAAATACTGTTAGTACCTTTACAACAAGGTGTTTTAACAAAGTATCCTTCTGGCAGTTAAGGTTGTCTTTATCTGAAATATATTCTTCATCAGAAAATTCCATAATTCCCTACAAATGGCAAGACGTATTACTGTTCACTGATCAGTGAGGGAATTGCTAAAGGTTTTCAAGGCTGCACAATAATGTCATAATAATGTCATAATTCATGACATTTGTGTGGTATTGTCTATAAACTCTAAAGCCAGATTCCATTCCAAAGTTCATTTTGAAAACTAATATAACACTGTATGCTAACTAAACAGGAATTACAAATAAAATAAACAAAATAATAATAAAAAAGAAAACCATTTAAATTAGATGGATTGGGGACAGATCCTTTGAAAACAAATAAGAAAATACTTTTTTTTTTTTTTTGAGAAAAAGAGCATGCACACATGGGCACATGCACAAATGGGCAGAGGGGGATAGAGGAAGAGGGAGAGAGAGAATCCCAAGCAGGCTTCAAGTCCAGTGCAGAGCCCATCAAGAGACTGTTTATCACGACCTCATGACAGTGAGATCATGACCTGAGTCAAAATCAAGAGTTGGTCATTTAATTGACTGAGCCATCCAGATGGGTTTTTTGAAAAAAAAGAAAACATTTTTTAATGAAATGTATGAGACATATCATTGTTGTCATTCTCTTTTTACGCTCTAGATTTTCATGTGTATAAGTTGAGATTCAATTATAAAGGTCATGAAAAACAGAAGCACAAACCTTGGGTGTTTTAGAATATTAAAAGCCAATCTTTTAGCTTTTTGTTCTCTCTCATCTCTAAATTGCTTTTCCTGTTAGTTTCTGTTTTTATATTTTTGAAGCAATTCCCCTTGATACGCTAATTGCTCTATGGGTGCTTACCATTGTGTACAATAACTTGAGAATTATTGCATTGTTAAATGGGTCTTCTGTAGTTTTGCTCTTAATTGAGTTGCAGATGTTAAACCTATGAGAGTAATAATATCCCCATTACATTCCATGAAAGTGTTCTCAATGAGAAAACTAAGAACTTAATGTATGAAGTTGCATATAGAAGATAAGATTATTTGTTAGAAATAAATGTGTGTATATATACACATATTTAAATACCTAATATTTTGGCATTTTACTTGATGATGCCTCTTAAAAATTATGTGATAAGTGTACTCAAAAGCTAGATTAGAAGTTTTTTTCTTTATTTCTATTTTTACTAACACTATGAAGATTTATCATCAGTGAGATCTATTACATACATTTCTCATAAAACTTATATACTTTGCTTCACGAATTTATCCCTCAATCTTTTATGGCCAATATTTAAATGCATAAAAAAAGTAAGAATTTTAGTAAGATGAATGTATTCACTATACTCTCTTTAATGGTAACATTTAAAAAAATGACCATTATTATTTTTTTTTAACGTTTATTTATTTTTGAGACAGAGAGAGACAGAGCATGAACGGGGGAGGGGCAGAGAGAGAGGGGGACACAGAATCTGAAACAGGCTCCAGGCTCTGAGCTGTCAGCACAGAGCCTGATGTGGGGCTCGAACTCACAGACTGCAAGATCATGACCTGAGCCGAAGTCGGACGCCCAACCGAATGAGCCACCCAGGCGCCCAAAAAATGACCGTTATTATTAAGAAGATTAAGATTTTTGTTTTGCTATTGTTTCTACTTACATGATATTTGAGTTATTTCTAAGATTTATTTAAAGTGACTTGACCAACGTAAGAAATTAACGTTGATCCTGAAAGCACATTATGCAGACAAAAAACATATTTTACTACAAATAGTTTAGATTAGATCTTCCCAAAGTTTTGCTCTTCTTCCTACAGGATTCTGGGAGTGGGTTGAGAACATCTTATTCATGTCAGATGCCTCAAGTGCAATGGCTGGGTGTCCTCTAACTCCAGCTTCTGATGTAGTAACCAGTGCTGAGCAGACTTTGTCCAAGTTTCCACTGGTACATCTTATCAGCTTTCACTTAGACCTAGGCTCTCTGCTTTTATTTTCTACCCAGGGACTCAGCTGACCTAAAAATTTGGCACTCCTGTTAGCAATCAACTTAACATTCAGGGATGTGAACCCAGACATGACAGCAGTTAACTCCATATTGTTATAGCCAGGTCTATAACTCCATAGACCTGTTAGGAATATATGTTAGCAGATAAACCTTTCTCATTCCATGCCCCAGGCAGTCAATTCCAAAATTCATTTTGGAATAAAGCTCCTCAAAAGGTTGCATGTGAGATCTAACACTGGTCAACCATAGCAGTGACCAATGTGATAACTCAACCTTGGATTGTTTTTCTCTCATTCTCTGTCCCTTATTCCTGTTCTCTGGGATGACATCCCAAATACGCCCTCTGTACTGCAAATTTTTGGTTTTGGCTCTGCATTTTCTGGACCTGCTTTAAAATACTTTAATGGATACTGTATTTTTTTTTTCTCCAGAAAATGTATAAACTACATTTAGCCTAAGAGTTCTGAGTTCTGAGAAGTCCAACAGCAAATAAATATGTTAATTTTCAACTTTGCTTTATTTAAACTGAAATTTCCCAAACTTTTTTTGACCACACATCCTTCTTTTTCCCCATATAATACCTATCAATATTCTAACATGAAACACATGTTAATGGCCAGGAGACTGAAATATCTAGTTTCTCCCAAAATTTCAGCATATCATCAGTCTACTGAGGATGACAAGGTTCACCCATTATCTTAATTTTTACTACATTATATACACTGAAGACCATGATTTTTGTTGTGAATTAAGCAAATCCACTAAGGTATCCCAGATATGTCTTTAAAGACATTATTTAAATGAGTTCGTAATTCTGGTTTTAGTTGCAGACAACAGCCTCGAAAACTGGGAAAAAAACAAGAATTAAAAGTAAATTTAAAAAAAAGCATAAATCATCACATGATTTTGACATATAAGGGAAAATGGAGAAACCTCAACAAAATTAAACAGAACAAAATTAAGGCCATTTCTCTCCAAAAGTAGTTACAGATATTAAATGAACAAACGGTAAGATTTATATCCATTAGAATTAGATGTTCATGATGTTTTTTTTATTCTTCAGACCTGCAGATAGCTTAGCTTTCATGTTCCTTTGGAGTTATGTGACTCCATTGATCAGTGAAATATGAAAAGAGTTGATACACTTTATACTTCTTTCTAGGCTCGCTAATTGCGGAGCCTAAGTTGGTACGTGATATGAGCCACATGATTGAAACAAACTTCATCGAGCCAAAAGGTGAAAAGCTTTTATTAAGCCACTAAAATCCTGGAGTTAGTCACTGCTATTTACCCTACCCTATCTTTACCTGTGGAATCATCTGAAAGAATGATAGAAGAAATAAAACAAGATTGAACACGAGGTAACTTCCAAATAAGTTATAAATTCCTTTGCATAAAAATATTTAATGAATGTTAACTATGAGACAGGTAAGTCTTGTGGGCACTGCAGTTTGAGAGGAGACCAAAACAATGTTTCTGTTCTTATAGAGTTTATTCCTAACAGGAACACAGAATGAGTAAATAAATATACCAACCCCAACAAGATGCTTTTAAATAACTTTGATTACCAAGGGAAATGACATCTGGGATTATTTATATACTTTCACATGGGAGTATACAAAGTAAAATGGAATTCAAGAAGGCAGCCAAATGACTGAGGCTTATATACCATTAGAAAGTAAACAAAAGGAAGGGGAGTTTTGGGCTTCTGGACAGGGAAGGTGAGTTATGGAGGAGAGAGAGATGGAAGGAAATCTAAGGTAAATAAAGGCTGTCTTATTATTTCGATTAAGAATCTTTAGGGTATAAGACTTGTCTCTAGATTAGCTCTCTTCCTGGTATAGAGATATCTTTACATATGGAAATTTCCTTTAAATGTAAATTTATCTCATTAAAGGAGAAATTTAGAATTTATTTTTAATTAGTTAGAAGGAGATAAAGAACTTTTGCTGCCTGTGTTGGTATTCAGTGCCTTTAACTGCTAATAATTCATATGCCAAAGAAACATATTTTGGGGTGGAATACTCTGGTACACTTCATGGAATTAAAAGGAGGCCATCAGGGCAGACCTTAATCCAATCTGCTAGCGTCTTTATAAGAAGAAAACAGATTAGGACACACAAAGAGGACACCAGGCACACACAGGCTCAGAGGGATGAGCTTGTGAAGCAGCAGGAAGAAGGTGGTCGTCTGCAGGCCAAAGAGGCCTCAGAGGAAACCAAACTTGGTGGCACCAAGATCTTGGACTTCAAGCCTCCAGAACTGTGAGAAAGCCTCACAGTTGTTCCAAGCCACTCAGTCTCTGGTATTATGTATGACAATCTTAGAAAACTAATATAAATGATGATAGGTGATAGATGATATATAGATAGATAGATGATAGATAGATAGATAGATAGATAGATGACACATTGATACACTGATACATAGATACATCTGATGAGGGATCATAAGGCAAGCTGAGGGCTAAGCATAAGCTAGCACAAGCAGGACCACCCACAAGGTGGGATATGTGTGGTATTCCTCAGGCATTCCTGGCTGCCCAAGAACAAAGGAAAGAACAGAAGACAAATGGTTAAACTGATAGTCTCCATCAGTTTACAAATGTCTCATCAATAGCCTAATCCGGGACTCCCTGGTATCTTAATAATTTTTTGCTAGAGGGAAAAACAACCTTAGCTTGACAATAGCTAGGCCTCCAGTAATCTATAAAGCCTCTTTAGCACATGGAAATCCCTTTAAGAAACTTCCTCTTAACTTTACCTCTCCAAAAGTCCACAGTATATAACAGTCACTCTGCACAACCCCAGGGCAATTCTTACTCCCCACAGGTCCTGTCCCAGTGCTTTAATAAAATCGCCTTTTTGCACCAAAGACATCTTCAAGAATTCTTTCTTGGCCCACCATCACCCCCAAAACTCCATCACATATATAGATGCATAGATGCATAGAAAATTATACTTATCTATGACATCTATCTATCAAGAAAGAGAGAAATGAGATACACTCCAGGAGATAGAGCTTAAACTTCAACCTTAAGTGTGGGTGGAATTTGGTGACTTTGTACTAAAATATAAAATGTGAAAAGGAAAAAAAAATAGTATCTTTACCGTGGCGGAACCTGGCAAACACTACCTTTACCAAGTTATTCAATTTGACATCAATGATGATGTTATATTGATAATACACCCCTACTGATAGATGGTATGAGAGAGTACTTCATCTCCATAGTATTGTTCCCCAAACCCCATAATACCTGTAGGTCAAAACCATTAAAGTCACCAAACACAAGAAAACCTGAGAAAACATCATAGATGGAAGAAGGCTAAGGAGATATGATAAATAAATGAAATGTGGTATCCTCAGTTGAATTCTAGAACAGAAAAGGGATATTAATGAATAAAATTGGTAAAACCAGAATACATTGTAAAGTTTAGTTTATAAAAGTGTGTCAGTGTTGGCTCCTTATTGGGACAATATAATATATGCAAGGACTCAATCCAGACAAATTCTGAAGTCCTTCAAGTGAAATTGTGACAAGTTATGGCTAAGTTTGAGTTGGTGATAATTTATAGAGAAATGTATTCTTTACAGATGACTGAGTGATCAATATTTCTCTGGCTTAGCTTTTTTTTTTCTAGAAAATCTTACATGAGAAAAGTAGGTATTTTACTTTTATATTCGTTTAAATATTCTATTGCAAAGAAGTCTATATTCAGACACAATCTGGTGCAAGAGAAGACTTTAATTCAAGATTGCTTAGCCTTCATACATTTCCTTACTCTTGAAAAATGAAAAAGAAATTGTGTCTTTTTGTGTGCCTTTAGAGATCGTGCCTAATCCAAATATTGTCATTTTACTAAGATTGAACATAAGCCAATTGTTATATCTATTTCTGCTTATGTTCTCTGGAATGGCTAGTGAGGAGAGCTTAAAGAGATAGTACATCTTTATCGTAATTCCTCCACAGCTATTTTTCCATTAACTTGGTCTGATAACTCTAATAGATATATCCCTATTTCCTACTCACTCAGACTCAACATAAGCCTCATCTAGACTCCACCTTCTCTAAAGACCCATACACCTGATTCTTCACTTCTAAATGTTTCTCATATTTATTGAAAATAAATAATTTATCAATTTGTCTTACCCGATTTTTCATTTCTCATTTTCTGGTATGTATTTATTGAAGTAATGTATGCATGTGTGTGTGAGTTTGTCCAAAGGGTTAAATTAAAATGGACAAGTGTTGGAGACTGTACAGACTTTATGATATACTATATTAATGTAAAATCTGAAGCTTTCTCTGCCTCCGTGCTAAGAATTGTATAAAAGTTTAGATACTGTGACAAGATTCAACCTGTTGATTTTCCCAAATTTTGAACACCAGATTACTCCTATAATACATATCAATAAATAGTAATCCCTCTAGGTATGGTTTAGAAATCCTATTTTTAAAATTGGAGGAATAGAATTACTTTTCTTTCCTGCTTTGAAACTTACCTGTCCCATCAAATCCATGCAGGTTTCTTTTGCAACTGCACCCTCATTTGTCACTATGATGAATGTATATAGAAGTGGCTTAAGAAGTGGGTTAATATCACGTTACCATTGTTGAATATTTAATGAACATGGTCTTTTGTTCACTTTAGACACCGTATTCAAGCAGGAGTACAATTCAAAATAACAAATATCTAAGATAAATTGTCAATAAACAACAAAGCAATGTCTAGAAAACTAATAAATTGAGGCTACTTGGGAGAAAAGGAAGAATTTAAATCATAAGAAGCAGGATCTAAATTAATGTAAGACAATATTCAAAATTAGGTTGCTGGATGCTTAGGACTGTAACTCAAATTTGTTGGCATCTCCAACATTTTGTACCATATTATTCATATGTTAGGCTATGAAATTTGACAAATAATTGATAGCAGGTCTGATTAATTTTAAGGTACCCTATGGAAGTATAACAATAATTTTAGTTTCCATAAACAGAGTTTAATATGAAATGATGAAGTTTTTCCTCTGTGGATATTAATCCCTCTTTAATTCAATTAATTTTAGGAAAGTCTTTAATATTCTTGCTGATGCTTCTTCTGAATATTATCTACAACATTTTCTACACGGTAAGAATTTTTTCCTGTAAAACCCAACTCAGCAGTAGTCAAAGTCTCTTAAATAGAAATTAAATTGCTAATGTTGGCTTCCAAAACAATGTTTTTTTTTTTTTGTCTAGGTCTTCCATTGTTTATAGAAAGTTTAATCATATAGAAATTATCTAGCAAAATGAAATTTTGGCATAGTTATAAAAAATTTACTCGTCTCCTATCTCCAATGCTGCTATCACACGTGATCTTTTGTAGAGAAATTGGGGTGAACTATTCCCAATATATGCAGAGAAAAGCTGTGAAGATTAACTCAGGCATATGCTTTGCATCCATTTGCAAGCTGATGATTTTAATTACTCAGCTGAGCCAGGGAATAAGGAAAAAGGAGTGAAAACAGTCTTCTAGTGTTCTGACCTAAGTCTTCAACAACTGACTGTTTCATTTAAGCTATTATAAGTTCTAAAAATATTCAAGCACTGAAGTTCAATGTAAACATAGAATAGAGACAAACAAGATAATGCAGCACCCAAACTAACCGAGTTTCGGAATACCTTTTCCTTTGAGTACTGGCATTCTTTACCGTAATAGATTCTGAATTACTGGGCATGATAAACATGTGATCTGTTGGATTAAGATCTAAAACATCTTCTTATTAGTTCAGGTGATTACATTAACTTAAAACCTCTCATTGTATACGCATAGGTTTTACAGTCACTTTAATATTCTTAGAGGATGATGGATCAACCAAAATGTTGACACTTCTCTGTTGTTGTTGTTGTTATTCTCTTTTTTAAAATGTATTTATTTATTTTTAGAGAAAGAGAGAGTGCAGGAATGGGGGAGGGGCAGAGAGAGAGAGAGAGAGAGAGAGAGAGAGACAGAATCCCAAGCAGGGATTCTCTGCTGACAGTACAGAGCCCAGTGACAGGCTTGATCTCATGAACTGTGAGATCACTACCTGAGACAAAATCAGGAGTCAGCACTTAATGGACTGAGCCCCCCATGCACCTCTGTTTTGTTTTTAATTAATATTTATATTTGAATGTAGTTGACACACGACGTTACATTAGTTTCAGGTATATAAAATAGAGATTGGACAAGTTCATACATTATACTATGCTCACCACAAATGTAGCTATCATCTATCAACATACAAAACGATTACAGTATCATTGATTATATTCCTGATGCTGTGCTTTTTATCCTTGTGATTTACTTATTCCATAATTGAAAGCCTGTATCTCCCACTCCCCTTCCCTCATTTTGCCCATCCCCTTAACCATCAGTTTGTTCCCTGTATGTACAAGTCTAATTCTGCTGTTTGTTTGTTTATTAATTTATTATTTGCTGGTTTTAGATTCCACACATGAGTGAAATCATACTGTATTTGTTAAGGCAAGGGAAACAAAAGCAAAAATAAACTATTGGTATTACAACAAAATAAAAAAATACTTTTGCACAGTGAAGAAAACCATCAACAAAACAAAACAACAACCTAGGGAATGGGAACAGATATTTACAAATCAAATCATATATCCAATAAAGGGTTAACATCCAAACTTTATAAAGAACTTATACAACTCAGCACCAATAAATAAATAAATAAATAAATAAATAAATAAATAAAAAATGGGCAGAGGACCTGAATAGACATTTTTCCAAAGACATACAGATGATCAACAGACGCATGAAAAGATGCTCAACATCACTCATCATCAGGGAAATGCCAATTAAAACCACAATGAGATATCAACTTATGCCCATCAGAATGGCTAAAATCAAAAACAAGAAATAACAAGTGTGAGGTTTCTAAAGCATATCCATGACACTATTTTTTGTGCAGATTTTAACAAACAATAGATGTTCATAGGCGTGAATAAACCATCGCTAGCACCCAATAAAAACAAATGGTTTTGTTTTTATTGCCCTTTTTGGAAAATAACTAAATCTCTTTAATATTGGTATAGATTCTCTCTTAAAGCCTCAAATACCCATTTAACTGACAAGCATTTTTTTTATTATTTTGCTTTTATTTTATTTGGAGAGAGAGAGTGTGTGTGAGCAGGGGGGAGGAACAGAGGAAGAGAGAGAGAAAGAGAGAGAGAGAAAGAGAGACAGGGAAAGAGAATCTTAAGCAGGCTCTATGCTCAGCACAGAGCCCAACAAGGGACTCGATCCCAAGGCCCAGGGATCATGTCCTGAGCCAAAATCAAGAGTCAGACATACAACTAATTGAGCCACCCAGGCACCCAAACATCTTTTTTTTTAATAACTGATATTTCTGACCAAACAAGACTGAACGCACGATCCTAGACTGTAATTGAGAAGTCTTTTTACAACTCATGTTGAATATTTTTATCCTTACAAGATAAAAAAAAATTCATAGTATCTATATTCTAATTCGGTATTTATCACGAAGACACTTTTCTTATGAGCAAGATGCAATACTTTTTTTAACGATGGTGTAGTCCAACTTTTTAAAGGGACAAAGTATCTTACAATATAGCCAGTATTCTTGAGATTGAAATGGTTTGACTGAATTCATTTTACCCAAGAGGTCCAGTACATTGTAATTTGTGAGTGCCCTAAAGGTGAGGGCAGACATATTCAGTTGGGTGACATTAAAGCTATTCCTTTGTATAAAAGATACTCGAGAGATGAAAAGCGAAGAGCATCCAGAAAACTTATAATTATTTTACTACTTTTATCTGTCCACTCATTTTGATACATTCACAATATGGGAGAGTCTGGACTATAAATTATATTGATTAGACATTGCACCTTTTATAGGGCAACATTTTCCTTGAGCAAAATATTGTGAAGGATTTCTTTACTCAGAAGCATATTCATATTTCAGAGATAAACATGCATACTTCCAGTGTTGAAAAATAATTAAATTTGTAAATGTAACTTTACTTTTTTTCAAGTTTTCTTTTTCTTTTAAATTGTGAAAATTGTAGAAGAATCGTCCTGCACATGTGTTTCCAACTTCAAATGGAACATTTGCCAAAGTAAATATATGTTCTGTATTCATATATATTTTATAACAATTAATTTTATGGTAGTCATAATAACAGCAAAAATGAAGACAACAGTTATTTATAAGTTTTTTACCACGTGGAAGGTCCTGGGTTATATGCTTTGCATCTTTTCTCTCTTAATCTCCACAAAGTCCTGTGAGTAAGTTTCTATTACCCTCATTTTACAGATGAGGAAATTGAAGTTCAGAGTTCAGGTGAACAACATTACAAAACAATACATGATGGAACCAAAATTAAAACTGTATTTAAGTTGCCCGAGATTGTGTCCCTAATCTCTACTGCCTCCCTGAAGGAATCATTATGAAAGCCATAGCTAATAAGTATAATGAAATAAACTACATCATAGGACCTAATGAGAAACCTACAACATGGAAGGAAGACATCAGGCACGTTGGTAAAATGGGGTTGTGTCCCCTACAGGAGAAGAGAGCCAATATTTATGGCTGTAATGAGGAAGGCACTTCTACTATGGCAGATTTTCTGATTCAATACTTTCGCAGGGAATTAACTTGAAATAACTTCCTAGAGAGTCTTGATAGAACCAATACACAATTGCTTTTTGTAAAAAACATAGAGGTAAGACTGTAATTTCAAATAGCAAAGAAAATGAAACACATACCGATAGTGTGTTCAAAAAAATTATTTACAAAAATGATAATACAGTGAATGTCTTTTCTTTTCTTCCTAAACGTCATGTGTTAAGTCATTACTGGCTTTATTTTATTTTTCTGTGACGTTTTAGAAATGCTTCTAAACCGAAGAACATATTATGTTTTCTTATATAATTATAGAGTTAAAAATTAAAGATTGTATTTTTCGTGCACGAAGAATACATTCTTTTAGAGTAACTTTTACAAATTTTTTTTAATGTTTTATTTTATTTTTGAGACAGAGAGAGACAGAGCATGAGCAGGGAGGGGCAGAGAGAGGGGGAGACACAGAATCGGAAGCAGGCTCCAGGCTCTGAGCTGTCAGCACAGAGCCCGACACGGGGCTCGAACTCACGGACCGTGAGATCATGACCTGAGCCGAAGTTGGACGCTTAACCGACTGAGCCACCCAGGCACCCCTAGAGTAACTTTTAAGAAATAAGAAAAAAAAACCCTAAAAGTAGATGGCTTGGAGAAGAAATGTGAAGATGCATGGTACTGACAATGTAGAGATAGAATGAGTGAACGTACCGTTGTGTTAGCAGTTATCTCAAATTGGCAAGCGAACAAACTGAACTACTGCCCAGCCTGAAAACATCTCCCTTAGCATCTACAAATCCTACAGTAGTTCCGAATTCTGTTAAGTATAGAGGAGGGGGTGCCATATAATTTTTGCTAATGTGGGGGAATTTGTCACAGATACATCCATGCCCAATTTTATGTAGATATGGGTTGACTTAGATCCACTGAGAAAAATCAAAGAAGGAAACCCAAAATTCAGTGTACAATCTCTAAAACTTGAAAAGCAAGATAATGTTTCCTGACTTAGCCATGTTTGGAATCGAACTCATATAAGATCACTGGCAAAAAGCAGATAGAATTAATCATTCAGGTATGATCAGATTTTCTCTATGGAAGTATTGGCGGATAGGCTAATGGTTCCTGCTATGGGCTGAAAGTCTGGTCTCTCCCACCCTCAAATTCATATGATGAAGCCCTAATTCGCCACATGATGGTATTTGGAGGTGAGTTCTTTAAGAGTAATTAGGTTCAGACAAGATCAGGAGGATGAAGTGTCCATGATGGAATCATGCCCGTCTAATATAAGAAGAGGAAGAAATCAGAACCTTCTCTGTATCTATCGTGTGACAATATGGCAAGAAGGCCAACGTCTACAAGCCTAACAGAGGGATCTTCCCAGACATCGAATCTTCTGGTACCCAGATCTTGGACTCTCCAACTTCCAAAACAATGAGAAATGAATGTCTTCTGCTTCAGTCACACGATATATAGCATTTTGTTTTAGCAGCCTGAGCAAAGACGGTTCCCTTCTCTATTACCCAATGGTAATTATGGTTAGTTCTCTATGTAAATCTCTTTACAACTAGACTTACAAATACCTTGATGTCATAAACCACTAGTGTAGAGTATTTAAAAGTTCCCGAAGTGCTTTCGTATCTGTAACGTCATTTAACAACTTCACACTATCCCTGCGAAAATGTTTTTAAATATACAACTCCCAGGTAAAAACAACTGAGTTTAGAGAACACAGAAAATTTCCCCAAGTCATAAAGGTATGTATGTTTGTATTTTTGCACACATTAATATTCCTGCACACTTTTTCTACTTTGAACCTGACATTGATCTCTTTAGTCAATGGAGTTATTAATTAATAAAATTATACGTTTTGACACTGTGTCCTCAAATGACTCTTCAGGTTATATTCTTTATACCTAGCGTTTACCATAACTGAATGATGGTGGTGGATTCACCAGTTGGGTGCTGTCAAGGTCAACTGGTCGAGAACAAAGGCTGCCAAGTGTAACATCATCGGAACCGTGCAGAGCAGTGACAGGTAGGAATCGAGAGCGAGATGGGACCCCTAATGGCTTCTTTGTGTGTGCTGGGGTGATTGCATGGAAAGCGGTGTTTCTCTCAATGTGTTGTGCCTCCTTTCTTTCACCACGAGTATCTTCGGTTGCCCAGCAACTCCCATAGCAAATGTGTTCAAAATGATCACTTTTCTCACTTGAAGCTACTCATCCTAAAGAGATCTCTTGGAACCCACAACAGGAGGGTTCCACATCTGGGGTGAGAGGGTTGTCAATCTTCTGAAATGTTTTATAGGATACAGAAAAGAAAAATAGGATTGATGCAGATTCCATGTGTGGGTCCAGGCAGTACGATCTTGGCCTGATGAGTGAAGGCTCGGAAAGTCAAGGATAAGGGCAGTTCTACACAGTTAGAAACTGCAAACATATTGCACCTGAGCCCAATTTATGAATCACTGAGTTTTAATTAATTTTTTTTTAACGTTTATTTATTTTTGAGACAGAGAGAGACAGAGCATGAACGGGGGAGGGGCAGAGAGAGAGGGAGACACAGAATCTGAAACAGGCTCCAGGCTCTGAGCTGTCAGCCCAGAGCCCGACTCGGGGCTCGAACTCACGGACCGTGAGATCATGACCTGAGCTGAAGACAGACGCTTAACTGACCAAGCCACCCAGGCGCCCCTCACTGAGTTTTAGAAATATGTTCTGTTGTCTTCCACTTAGCATTTTTGGGGTAGTACATATATATGCTGTTGAGACTTTTTGTTTTCCTTTCTTTCCAAAAGGATTTATCTTTAAGATACATATTTCCTCGGGGCCCCTGGGTGGCTCAGTCAGTTAAGCGACCGACTTCGGCTCCGGTCATGATCTCACAGTCTGTGAGTTCGAGCCCTGCCCCGCGTCGGGCTCTGTGTGGACAGCTCGGAGCCTGGAGCCTGCTTCGGATTCTGTGTCTCCCTCTCTCTCTGCGGCTCCCCCGCTCACACTCTGTCTCTCTCTCTCAAAAATAAATAAATACTTTAAAAATTAAAAAAAAAAAGAAACATATTTTCTCTTTGGAATATTCTAGGACAGTAGTCATAGTTCTTTTTCTTGGTAATCCCTTCAGTAACTTTTTTTTTTTTCTTTCTAAATCCAAACTGAAATTCAGCTAATTTTCCTTTTGATTGCTTATGACAGGGAGAGGCAAAACAACCCATTAAGATAATAATAATAGTGATTATTTATAGGGTGCCTGTCTTGCATCCAGTGTTGTTCTAGTTACCTTCCCTCTATTGTGTCACCTCTGAGGTAGGTGTTGTGACCTCTTCCATTAGCTCACTCCCAAGTCCACCCAGTTGCAGAAGGCCAGAAGTAGGAGTGAGTCTGATTTAATTCCCATGGTCATCCTCCTAAAACTTTCAGGCCTGCAGTCAGAAAAAAAAATGTTTCATCAAGAGTGAAAAACAGCAGCAGAGAAAAAGAATTTTGGTGGTGGTTTTTTTGTTTGTTTTTGTTTATGGCGCATCTTGAATTCCAGTTGAGGTGCAATTTATTTATTTTTTTTAATTTTTTATGTTTATTTATTTTTTGAAAGAGAAAGAGCGTGCCAGGAAGGGACAGAGAGAGAGGGAGAGAGAAATCCCAAGTAGGTTCCGCGCTACTAGAGCAGATGAATACTCCAAGGTCATCATGGATTATCTGCACAAACACATCTAGCACCTTCAGAAGACTGTCGGGGAAACGTCTGCAATTAACAGCTTGACAAACAGAACAAGGAAGACCGCTTCCCAAACTTAGATGCACTGCTCTGACTATTCACCCACCAGTCCTTTCTAAGAACAGCGGCTGTTCATATAGAAACATTGATCATGAGTGTGCACAGAGGCAAGGGCTTTCCACTGGGAGTGCTCCTGTCTGCGGGTCAGTCTTACCTAGGACTCTGTGTTGTTGCTGACCCTTTCCCTAACTTTGCACTAGAAAGTGAGCCACCCAAGTCTCAGAGCTTCATCAGTTTTGTTGCCTGATGTATCGCTTGGGCTTCAACAGTGCCTGGCATCCAATACGTGCTTTATAAATATTTGACTAATGGAATTGGAATGCATTAAGACCTGTACCTCCATAGAGCTGCTCTGACTTTCTGACCCCTTGAAAGAAGAACATTTCCTCCCACAAGATTGGGAGAGTTCTGAAGTTTCAGCCCTTCCACTGCCCTATGACTTTCCCAGGATGTGTTCCAGGGAACGCATTCCTTATAGTGAGTCAGATGACCAGCATTTTGAACTTCACTCCCAACTTAGCCTAGTCTCTGTCTCGATAAATAACAAAATGTCTGAGTCCCTGTGAGCTGCAAGTTGTCTATAGAGTCTGTGCACTAGCTCATTTAATCTCACTTCTGAAAATACTGCTGTTTCCATTTTACAGATTTAAAAAATGAGAACGAAACACCCCCCGCTTCAAAGATATTAAATAAGTTGCTTCACATCTGTTGGTGTGGCCACCCTACATAACGGTAAGGCAATAAATTCGTGTTGTTCTAAGCCATTAAGTTTACTGTAATTTTTATGGCATCAAATTAGAAACTATTTCACCTCTAATGGTTATTTTATTTGCTCTTTAATGCCATGTTCCCTTGGGCATGCAGCTATCCACAGGGTGAGTGCAAACCCTCATAGGATCCTGGGCCCTACCTCAGCATTCTTGATGTGCACCCATTCTTGATCTTTCCTGTTTCACATCGAGACCCCTACTGGGGACAGAGGATGGCAGGAGTTTTTGGGTGAAGATAGGCTCCTGAGCAGCCAAAAAAGACATGCTGAAGGAGGTGGCAAATCAATTGCTTTTGAGCTTATGCCCTAAACTGCCTATAAATGCTCCACTGTCCAATCAGATTTCACTTGCAAAACACAAGTACGAAGATAATATTATTAAGAATATTAAGAAAGCAAATGGAAAGTATTAAACCTCAAGTATAAAATCCTTTTGTGAACGTGGGACCCTGCGTGAACAAGTTTATGAAGCGGGTCCTGCTCTTTACACAGAGAAAAGCACAAGGGCAATGAGATCCTGAATGTACAAGTGAATCCTGGATTCCCTGGGACAGTGAAAGTTGCCACAATTTTCTACTCAGAAGTTGGACGCATTTGCTCCAGTCAATGAAATTGTGGGTGAGCTAAGCTGGTTTCTAACAGTAGCAGAACTCAGTGGTAAAGATTCAAACACAAGTATTTTACAGGGAAAGTGATGTTCAAAAGCACTGGCAGGGTAGCGAGCAAGCCAGAGGAGGGAAGAAATCTAGTAAGAATGTGTTAAGAGCAGGTTACTGCTGTTGGAAATTAGGCATCAGTCCTACTGGGGATAGATAGTCAGGAGATGGAAACAAACATCAGATACGTCTCTCATGTGCATAAGAAAACAATGGGATATTTATCCACCTACTCCTCTTGTGGATTAAAGGTTTCTCCTAGGAGTGTCAATTTTCAGTTTCTGTAGCACGCTTCTCAGAAGGTTGATGTGTGTTCAATTCCTTGTTTCCTATGTAATGTCTTTCTAAGCCACTGTCCAGCCACTTTTCACTGCAGCAAATGGTCAAATAATGGGTATGGACGAAAGTGCTTTTGCATTAGAATATAGAACATGTGTTAAGCGTGAGGACTGTTGGAAAGCTTACCTTTCACACCGTGGAAAGAAAAGAGCTATAGATGAACCCACTGCTTTTCTTTTGAGCTTACACTTGTCAAAGAATAAGTGGCTACTTGCTAGATCTTTCCTCTTGACCATTGGTTATAGTTGACAAGCAACAGAGAGCTTTTTCACAATTATTTACAATAGGTGATTAAAGAAAGTTTGGAACAAATTTATTTACCTTTTCTAAGTTCCTTCTGTTTAAAGGACACGGTACTTTTTATTTTATCGTGTGGTTGGGTTTTTGTGCAGTTATGGGCTAAATGTAAAACAAATAGCAGAATATGTAACCGAACAAAGATGTTTTAAATAATACCATCTTTCTCTTCCTTTCTAGATGCTGGAAAGGAAGGAGGCAGCATCCCTGAGAATACATTTTTTTTTTTAACGTTTATTTATTTTTGAGACAGAGAGAGACAGAGCATCAACGGGGGAGGGGCAGAGAGAGAGGGAGACACAGAATCTGAAACGGGCTCCAGGCTCTGAGCCATCAGCCCAGAACCTGATGCGGGGCTCGAACTCATGGACCGTGAGATCTTGACCTGAGCTGAAGTCGGACGCTTAACCGACTGAGCCACCCAGGCGCCCCGAGACTACATTTAAATTCTTGATAAGAGATACTTTGGTTGCATTTTCACCTTGGTCTAAACTTTTTTTCAGACTGCTTGCCAGAACCTTTCTGGATGTAAGTAGGAAGGAATGAAAGCTGCAACTGCAGTATTTACAAATCTCGGTCATAAATGTATTATAAAATAACGTAACCAGTATTTTTCTATAACCGGATGTGATATTTCTAGTTCCAATTTTGCTTAAGGGTAAACACATACTTCCAGTGAATTGGCATCTACTTTTCCCCCCAGAGCTGTGTCTAATATGCAGTAATGATGGGCAAGGGGTATTGGCAAGGGGTTTCCACGTAGTTGTCTGTAACCTGGTCTAGCGAGAATTGTCTGAGATATCCGTGACCCAATCCAGTCTTGATCATTGGTCCACGTGGGTCACGGCTCTATTGTCCCTCTTTTCTGCTTCTAAAGACATTCCGTACTACTTGTGGATACATAGAGGCCATTCGGCTGCATTCTTCCCACTACACTGGGAGAAAAGAAGTCCTAAGGCAATATTTAGAGTCCCTACCAGTTCTATGCTACTGTAAAAGGCTGAAGAAACATTTTGTTTTTCAAGGCCATGCTGGAGAATAGAGAATTTATGAAGACATCTCAAGCCCATCTGCTTTTCTCCTCTGAGGATCTTGTGCTTTACAATTATGTTCTCAGGAAAGAGGGAAAGATAGCCAATTTTGTGAATATCCAACCCTGTTTTTAGGTAAATGACTTCAGTATCTTTAAGTGTTCCCTGGAATCTTCCACAGGTAAATTTTTATATGCTATGTTGCTGATACTGAAAATCCAATTATACCAAATATAAAATCCCAATTTATTAAAAATGTATCTACCACTTTTCAATATGAATTGACCATTTCTATTTTGCTAAAATTATTTTTTTCTATCGAGATTTTCAATTTTCTGTCAAATTTGATTACTGTAGTAATATATTAAAATATCTTCTCTACCTGTTGTTTAACTCCTTTCTTATTTTTAATGAATATTTTAGTTAAGCTATTTTATCTTGGGTTTACTGTACATTTATCAATTTTATTACAATATTTTGAATAATTACTCTTTTTATTATATTTTGTTTTACTTTTATTAAATTTATTTTATTCTTAGCAGTCCTTCAACTCAATGTATTTTTGGTTATTTATGTCATTAGTTGTGAAGTCAAATCTTTGTTTTTTGTTTTGTTTTAATTCAGTATTATAAAAACATTTATTAGTAGCCATACTTTGAAATATGGCTTCAATGATTACATAGGGTTGATTTAAGGAATCATTTGTCATTTCAACTTTTCCTATAATCTGTGAGTCAATGGCTATTCCTGCTTTTTTGTAACTTCTTATTTTGTTATAATTTCCAATGTAAAGAATAGTTGCAGGAATATTTAAGATTACTAAAAGAAATTCCCAT
This sequence comes from Panthera uncia, assembly GCF_023721935.1. Lineage (NCBI taxonomy): Eukaryota > Metazoa > Chordata > Mammalia > Carnivora > Felidae > Panthera > Panthera uncia. Next base: position 19,938,922 of record NC_064810.1, read on the forward strand.
ATACCCTTTTCCCAGATTCAACACTTGTTTGTTTGGTTTTTTGTTCGTTTGTGTTTTTGCTTCATTCCTTTTATTGTATTTTTTTTCCACCAAGACGCACCTTTTGGGGGTTCTTCCTCTCAAATAATACAAAGAGAAAGAAATGGAAACTAACATTTGGAAGTCGAAAGGCAAGTGTAAGACTCATAAAAAGATGCAGTCTTTGAGTATGAAATGTGGAGTAAGTCTTCTTTTTAATTTTTTTCAAACTTTATTTTTGAAAGAGAGAGCAAGAGAACACAAGTGGAGGAGAACCCCAGAGAAAGGGACAGAGGATCTGAAGCGGGCTCTGCACTGACAGCAGGGATCCCAATGTGGGGCTCGAACTCATGAGCTGCGAGATCATGACCTGAGCTGAAGTCTGACACTTAACTGACTGAGCCACCCAGGTGTCCCAGAAATGTTCAGAAAATCTTGAAATATTCATGAAAACATATAAACAGTGTTGCTTCTAGGGAGAAGAAGGAGAACACGTAGACTTATTATTCCCTTAAGATTGTCACAATATGTATTCCTTCAACAATCTTTGGTTCATTTATTATCACTGGTATCGGCCAATCTGCATTGAACTATAGTATTATATTAAATAATTTCTTAGATTTCAACAAAAATATGGAATAATAGAACATTGGGTGAACTTTTCAACATTGTTCCATATAATGGAAATTATTTTTATTTTATTTAACAAATGTTTATCAATCGTTCACCACAGGAAATATAAAATTTAATAGAGTGCATGTAAATTCTCAGAAATTGCCTTGATGAGAATTCATAGTAACAATAATAATAATAATTTGACTGTAGCTATAAGAAGGAATAAATTTAGGGCCCTACCTTCCTTAAATTTAATCAAATTGTCTCCTTAATTACTTGACTCAAAACACATCCATTTGTAGAACTCAAATGTTCAATACTCAGTTCTATCTTCTACAACTAACAGTTCACAGTAAGGTTTTCAGTGTTCACCGTTTATGACAGAGACTGCTGCAAAATCCCTGTACATTGAAGAATGAATACAAATTACTATCATTTTGAACAGTTTCACAAAGTATATGGCAATTTTGATAAATGGTCATGAAAATGTCAATTTAGATGAGTGACAGACGGCTGCAAGTAAGTTTTATTAATTGCTTTTTGATCACGGACCAATTCTAAATAGCCAATGAATATATATGAAAATATATAAAGCAAATATTAACAGATTTAAAGGGTGAAATGGATAGCAATACAATAATAGTAAGAGACTATCATATCACACTTACATCAATGAATAGATCATCCTGACAGAAAATCAGCAAGGAAATTAGCCTTAAATGACATACCACATGGATCTAAAAGATATGTATAGAACATTTCATCCAAAAGCAACAGAATATACATTCTTCTCAGGTGTACATAGAACATTTTCCAGTATATATCATATGTTAGGCCACAAATTTTAATAAAGATAAGAGGAATAAAATCATATCAAACATCTGTTCCAACCACAATAGTATGAAACTAGAAACTAATAGCACAAAGTGTAAAATTCACAAATAAAGTGAAGATTAAACAACATGCAATTGAACAACCAAAGGGTCAAAGAAGAAATCAAAAAATACCTTGAGACAAACATAAATGGAAATATAACACACCAAAATTTACGTCATGCAGAAAAAGCATTACTAAGAGGGAAGTTTTTAGGAATAAGTACCTACCTCAAGAAATAGGAAAATTCTAAAACAACCATACTTTATACATTAAGGAACTAGGAAAAGGAAAACAAAAGAAAACTCAAAGTTAGAAAAAAAAAAAAAGGAAGTAACAAAGATTAGAGTAGAAATAAATGAAATAGAGACTAAAAAGCAATACAGAAGATCATTGGAACTAAAAGATGTTTCTTTGAAAAGATAAATAAAATTGATTAGCCTTTAGCTAGACTCACCTCAAAAAAAGAGAGAGCCTTCAAATAAATAAAATCAGAAATGAAAGAGAGGTTACAACTGATACCTCAGAAATACAAACTATCATAAGAGACTTGTATTAACAATTATGTGAACAAATGGAACAACCTAGAAGAAATGGATAAATTCCCAGAAACATATAATCTGCAAAGAGCGAATCATAACAAAATAGAAAATGAGTGGAGTGATTGAATGCAGTGATTACTGGTAAGGAAATTAAATCGGTAATCAAAAACCTCTCAACAAAGAAAAGTCCAGGACCAGGTGACTTCACTTGTAAATGTTACCAAACATTCAGAGAAGAATTACTACCAATTATTCTCAAACTCATCCAAAAAGTAGAAGAGGAGGGAATTCTTCCAAACTCATTTTATGGTGGCAGCATTACCCTGTTACAAAAACTAGACAAAGACACCGTAAGATGAGAAAATTCCAGGATAATATCCCTGGTGAACATAGGTGCAAAAGTCCTCACCAAAATACCAGCAAGCCAAATTCAGCAATACATCGAAAAGATCATACACTAGAATGAAGTGGGATTTATTCAGTGATGCAAGAATGGCTAGACATCTACAAATCAATGTGATAAACCGCATTAACAAAAAGAAAGATAGAAGTCATATGATAATCTGAATAGATGCAGAAAAAGCATTTAACAAAATTCAACATCCGTTTATGATAACTCTTAACATAAGTGGGTATAGAGGGGATATACTTCAACATAATAAAGGCCACATATGACAAGTTTGCAGCTAACATCATGTCAATGATAAAACCCTGAAATCCTTTTCTCTAAGATCAAGAACAAGACAAGGATGTCCATTCTGACTACTTTTGTCCAAAACAATATGGGAACAGTTTTTCAAGAAAAGAAATAAAAGGCATCCAAATAGGAAAGGAAGAAGGAAAGTTGTCACTGTTTGCAGATGACATAATAATATATATAGAAAATCCGAAGACTCCATCAAAAAACTGTTAGAACTAATACATTTAGTAAAGTTGTAGGATACATAACAAATACATACAATCTGTTGTATTTCTAAATACTAATAATGAACATTCAGAAAGGGAAAAAATAAAACAGTTCCATTTACAATTGCATACGAAAAGGAATAAAAAGGCTAAAAATAAATTTGACCAAGAAGGTGAAAGACTTTTCCGTTGAAAACTATAAAACATTAATGAAAGAATCTGAAGAAGAAACAAATAAGTGGAAAAATATTCTTTGCTCATACATTGGAAGAATCAATAGTTAAAATATCCATAGAATCCAAAGCAATCTAGAGATTCAATGCAACTCCTATCAAAATTCCAATGGCATTTTTCAAATAAATAGAAGAAATAATTCTAAAATTTATATGGAAACAACAAAATAGGTAAAGCAACCTTGAGAAAGAATAACAAAGTTTGGAGGCATGACACTCCCTGATTTTAAACTATACTATTAAACTATAGTAATTAAAATACTATGATATGGGCATAAACACGGGCACATAGGTCAACGGAACCAAATAGACTAGAAATAAACCCATGTATATATGGTCAATTAATTTACATCAAAGGAGCCAAGAATATACATTGAAGAAAGGGCAATCTTTTCAATAAATAGTTGGGAAAACAGTATAGCCAAATGCAAAAAAATGCAACTCAACCACTATTTTACAACATACACAAAAATTAACTCAAAATTGATTAAAGACTTGCATGTAAATCCTAATAGCATAAACCTCCTTGATGAAAACAAAAGCAGTATGCTCCTTGACATAGGACTTTGCAATAATTTTTTAAATCTGGCACTAAAAGCAAAAGTAACAAAGCAAAAATGAATAATAGGACTGCATCATACTAAAAAACAATTGCACTGCAAAGAAAACCATCAACAAGTAAAAAGACAACCTACTAAGTGGGAGGAACTTTTCGCAAACCATATATATCTTGATAAAGGGCTAATATCCAAATTATGTAACTCAGTAAAGAACTTATCAAACTCAATACCCAAAAAACAAATAAGGCGCTGAAGAAATGGGCAGAAGACACAAATAGACACTTTTCCAAAGAAGACACCCAGATGGCTAACAGACACATGAAAAGATGCTCAACATAACTCATCTTCAGGGAAATACAAATTAAAACTATGATGAGATACCACCTTACACCTGTCAGAATGGCTAAAAGTAACAACACAAGAAACAACAAGTTATTGGCAAAGATGCAGAGAAAGGGGAACCATCTTGCACTGTTAGTGGGAATATAAACTGGTACAGCCACTCTGGAGTACAGTATGGAGGTTCCTCAAGAAACTAAAAATAAAACTACCTTATGATCCATCAATTGCACTATTAGGTATTTACCCAAAATATACAAAAATACAGATGAAGGGATACACGCACCCCAATGTTTATAGCAACATTATCCACCATGGCCAAACTATCAAACTATGGAGAGAGCCCAAATGTTCATTGACCGATGAATGGATAAAGAGGATGTGGTGTATATATATATATATATATATACACATACACACACAGTGGAACATTGCTCAACCATGAAAAAGAATGAAAGCTTGCCATTTGCAACAACATGGATGGAGCTAAAACATGTTATGCTAAGTGAAATAAGTCAATCAGAGAAAGACAAATACCATACAATTTCACTCATATGTGGAATTTAAGAAACAGAACAGATGAACATATGAAAAGAATGGGAAGAGAAGAGAGGGAAGCAAACCATAAGAGACTCTTAATGATAGAGAACAAACTATGGGTTGACGGAGGGAGGTTGGTGGGGGATGGGCTAGATGGGTGATGGGTACTAAGGACCCATCTTGTGATGGGCACTGGATGTTGTATGTAAGTGATAAACCACTGAATTCTACTCCTGAAACCAAAATTTCACTGTATGTCAACTAAAATTTAAATTAAAAAAAAAATGGGCAGAGGGGCACGTAAGTGGCTCAGTCGGTTGAGCATCAGACCTTGACTTCAGCTCAGATCTTGGTCTCACGGTTCGTGGGATCGAGCCCCGTGTCAAGGCTCCATGCTGACAGTGTGGAGGCTGCTTGGGATTCTCTTTCTCCCTCTTTCTCTGCCCCTCCCATGCTCTGTCTCTCTCTCTCTCTCTCAAATAAATAAAATAAGCTTTGAAAAAAAAAAGGTCAAAAAATTTGAATAGATATTTTTCCAAAGAAGATAAACAGATGGCCAACAGGTTCATGAAAAAAATGCATTTTTGCCCCTTCTATATCACAATGCATTCTGGAAACTAGCTTAATAAAATTGTATTTCAGGGAAACGTAAGATCCAGAATAATTATCATTTGTTTTCTATTTTTGTTTTTGTGAGATCTTTGAGTTTAATTCTACTTGGCAATCATCTATGAGATCCTGGCTTAGATAAATGAGAGGAGTCTCCTGGGAGGAAAAAAAGAGTCTTTGGTTAGTATGCTAATTTTGTTGTTTGTTTTGTTTTGTTTTGTTTTGGTGCAATATAAATTTTACAAGCCAAATAGCAATTTGGTAGCAGAAGAATGTTGAGTGCAAATTGGTGATTGCAGCTTTCAAAGCATCTCAAGGTGCCTCTCAGTCCTAAAATAATCATTCATACATCATTATTGTTTCCCAGTGTCTCTTGCTTAGCTCAACCCTCCTATTAAAGTAAGGACATACAGGCTTCTGCCTGGGAGGAGCAGATAGTTTGCAATTCAAGAGGCATCTATGCTCCTAGAGGATACTATACTTTCTCTCCATACTCAAAGGTCACAATAAAAAAAAAATCTCAACTAAAAAAATAAATCCATTTTGTTGTCAATAAACTACTTGACTTTTCCACGCGTCCTTTAATTCAAACCTCAGTTAAATGGCAATTGAATACTTAAGGAATGACCTGACTGTCTCAGCTGAGCTATAAGTTTTGTTAAAAACCAAAAAAAAAAAAAAAAAAAAGAAGAAGAAGAAGAAGAAGAAGAAAAGAAAAAAAAAAAGAAAACAGGAATACTGGAAAGGAAGGTCACCAAAATATTAACAGTGCTTATGGAAGATGACAAGATTACTAATGATTTTTTTTAATTTCTTCATTTATATTTTTAGCATTTTTTCAGATTTTCTTAAAGGAATATGTATTCCACTTTTTAGTCAAAATAAAATGCTATCTTTTTAATTCTGAAAAGCAGGATATAAGGTTTATTTGCAGTGCTATCCTACTATAAAGTAATTACTCAAAGTTGCTTAAAAATTACTGGGGAGAAATAAGCCAAAATTTCTATAATGTCTGTTCCTAGGTGAAGGCACTTATACCTTCATGTGTCTTTCAGTCTCTCTAAGGAGCCTGTACAGGGTTTTTCATCTTAAATAATAAACATTTTTAAAGGCTTGAAAAAATAGCCAATAAAAATCATTAATACCCACTTGACAATAGAAAATACATTATTTGCTAAAGGTTCTAAATGTGGTAGAGGGGCTAACTTTTCAAGAAGAAATCAAATAATTACAGTTGTATACTACCAGCAAATAAGTAAGTTTCTATAAGCCTTGGCCTGATATTACTGTGTTTAAAATTCTAAATGACCATATAAAAGTGAAGTACAGATGACCATAAGAAACACACAATTAACTTCAGGAAAGTCAAATGTTATATTGATTTTTTCATTATGTAAAGTCAATTAGCCATATCAGCAGTATTGACTCAGATGGAAGTGTTCCTATGGATTTGTGAAGATGAGATTGTGCTCCTGGAAGGCATAAATGCCTTAGTAAATTTTTGGTGTTGCTTTGATTTATTAACGAAAATAACAACAAAGGAAAAACCCAACAAAACAAAAACACTATAAATTCAGAAAAAATTGTTGTCTTGATTTTCAAAAACTTAAAAAACAAGTTACGATCTGTAGCAACTTTCCCCCCCCAATTTTAGGGAAATGGCTCTGGATCATCAGAAAACAAAAAGGTATTTTTTGGAAATCTATGTTCACTTTAATTTGCTACCTACTCTAGCTATGTGATATCACATGATTAGCTTGCTCAAAATTTTAATTTTTTAGGAAAATGCATTAAGTACCTGCTCTGTGCCAGGAATTTTCATAGATGTTGAGAGTGTAGAGGAGAATAATATCTAGTCCCTAAAGTTTAGTTGTTCAACAACCAGGGGGTAAAATAAATTCAGTGTGGTGACATAAATTTTCTAATAGAAGTAAGTACAAGTAGAGTGATGGGTGAAAATATATTTATGGAAATTAGAGAAGGGATCACAAAAGAAGATTCAGTTAAGCTGGGCCTTAAAATCACTAGAAATCTGTCAGAAGAGATTTGGGGAAAAGATTTTCAAGCATTGGTAATAGAATGTACAGAGATTGATTTTTTTAATCTAGCCAATAAGTTAAAATAATACCTTTCTTAAAAGTCTGTTATAGTATCAGATGATGACACATTATAAACTGTAAATCACTATGCTTAGGGCATAATCAATTGTTTCTCTTTTTAAATTAAATGTCCAGTATTTTATAAGTTCTCTCTTTCATATTTTGATGATCTGTATCATTTCAAAGTGATTCATTTAGAACTTAAATTACCTCATGTGTAGCTCGAGCCAATAAAGATGATCTCAAGACAGTAAAATTCTAAATCTACCAATCAAAATGCATGGCCAATTAAATTTTCTGCTTGTAAGAATGTTTTGATAAACTAAAAATTCAATATAAAAGCTCCTCTGTTTCAACACTTCTTTTAAATATAATTCCTAATATACTGGAAAGTTCTTGTACTCTACATTGGAAGATAATGAGACGTTAATGTTTTGTATTACACATTCATTCATTCCTCAGTGAAGAGGATTTTGCCACAGGAAATGCCTATTTCTCTAGGCAGATCCAAATTGATTAGATACTAATCCAGAGGTCATTTGGTCCAATTCCCTTATCAATTACAGAGTCCCTTAGTGGTCTATATGTTTAGCATATGCTTATTCATCTTCTGCTTGAGTAAATCCAATGAGACATCTGTGATGTTGAAAGCATCATTCCATTGTTAATTATCAGGAAGTGAACAGAAACTAGTTTTCTAAAGTACCAGGTTGCGTTTACCTTTGCTAAAGGAACTATTAAAGTCTGTTGATCATGTGCAAACAGGATATTTGGATCCATCTGACAGAACACATCATTTTTCCCATTTCAAATGTTTAGAACTGGCCAGTCACAATTACGCATTATAAAGTATGATATGTATTTGTCCTGCAGTACTTTTTATCTAGGGGAGAAAAATAATAACTTGGAAGAAAGCTTCTAATAGTGGTGAGGTTCATAGGTGCTCCGGATTAATTGCCTGTAAATTTAGGAATATGTCTTAACATCTATCCACAACCTTCTTATCAATAAACCAGGGATAATATCTAGTGTTGTTCCCCAGATCACATGAGATAATATCACCGATATTATGGGAACTGCATCTGATTCAGAATAGCTATGTACTGTTAGTTGGTATTATTGAGAAATAGATAAATATAACTTTTCCAGTACGGAAAAGTGAATTGGCACATGAATCACTTTAATCGGAATCTTCTAATGTAGAACAGAATCGGTAGGAGTGGGGGAAAAAAAAAAACAACCTCGCAAAATGTTTCATACTTCCTTTTGTCAGTGTGAGTAGGACCACAGTGAGAGCGGATTGAAAAAAAAAGATATTTCTCCACACAAACCATCGATTAGGTTAGATGAATAATAGTAAATTGCAATCTTTATTTCTAATTTTTTTTATGTTTATTTATTTTTGAGAGAGAGAGAAGCATGAGCGGGAGGGGGGCAGAGAGAGGCACACACAGAATCCGAAGCAGGCTCCAGGCTCCGAGCTGTCAGCTCAGAGCCTGACGCGGGGCTCAAACCCACGGACCATGAGATCATGACCTGAGCCCAAGTTGGATGCTTAATTGACTGAGCCACCCAGGTGCCCCGTAATCTTTATCTCTATGATGTCATTTAACTTAGAGAAATTTAGATAAAAACCTCATACCAATTAACAAGTAGAATTTGAAATTAAAAACACGATGCCATTTACTTTAGCACTCCACATCTACACTTATGTACACATCTAACAAAATATGTATAAGATCTATATGAGGAAAAAAAAAAATCTGCTAAGCAAAATCAAAGAGGAACCAAATACATGGACAGATTTTCCATTTTTATGGATAGGAAGACTCAATATTGCCAAGATGGCCGTTTTCCCCTAACTTGCATTGTCATCAGCGCAATCCCAATCAAAACACCAGCAGGCTACTTTGTGAACATTGAGAAACTGATCCCAAGGTGTTTACAGAGAGTTGAAAGGCGTAGATGGGCAACACAGTATTGAAGGAGAAAAACAAGGTTGGAGGACTGACAACTACCCAACTTCAAGACTTACTATAAAACTATATTAATCAAGAAAGTATGGTATTGGCAGGAAGATGGACAAATAGATCAACAGAAGAAAATAGAGAACCTGGAAAATGGCCCTAAAAATATAGTCAACTCATCTCTGGCAAAGGAGCAAAGGCAATATAGTGAATAGAATGGAGCAAAGACGGTATTTTCAACAAATGGTGTTGAAACACCATATATGTGAGTGTGTATACATACATACATATGGCTCAGGCTCAGTTGGTTGAGCACCCAACTCTTGATTTCTATTCAGGTCATGATCTCAAGGTTTGTGGAATAGAGCCTGGCATTGGGCTCTGTGCTGACAGCATGGAGCCTGCTTGGAATTCTCTCTCTCCCTCTCTTCCCCCTCCACCACTTGTGGTCTCTTTTTCTTTCTCTCAAAACAAATAAATAAACATTAAAAAAAATAATGCAGACACAGACCTTACACCGCTCACGTAAGTTAATTCAGAATAGGTTAGGGACCTAAATGTAAAACTCAAAACTATAATAGTTCCAGAAGAAAACATAGGAAAAAGCATAGATGGCATTTGTAATGACAATGACTTTATAGACACAACACCAATGACATGATCCATGAAAGAAATAATTGACAACTGGGACATCACTAAAATTAAAACCTTTTCCTGTGCAAGAGCATGTCAAGAGAATGAGAAGGCAAGCGACACGCTGGAGAAAACATTTGGAAAAGACACATCTGATTGATAAGACATTTGTTTGAAGTGTACAAAGAACTCATAAATCTCAACAATAAGAAAACAAACAACTTGATTAAAAATGGGCCAAGTGCCTTAACAGACATCTCAATAAAGAAGATAAACAAATGGTAAATAGGTATATGAAAAGATGTTCCACGTCATGTATCATCAGGGACATGGCAATTAAAACAACAATCAAGACCGACCAGAGAAAGCCAAATATGCTTCCTAAATCAGTCACATAAGATGATCTGCTTCCAGTTGCCTGGAACTGATTGGCTGATTGGCTGCCTCAAGTTGCCCCTTGAAAACAACCTTGAATCAGAGCAGGTCTAAAGATGCTTGTGTCCAGGATTGTGACAAACTAATAAGGATGAAAGGGAAAGGAACATCCATCTACCTTTTCCTATATCGAATCATACCCATAATGGTGATTAAATCTTTTTTTTCCTAGAATCAGGCTTGGATTTGAGTCCCAGGTCCCTAACCATCTCCTATCCTCTCCTGAGCAAAGTACTGCACCTCTCCGAGGTCTAGTTTCTACATGAGAAATAGGAGTAAATGATGGAGTTACCTCAAATGGCTATTATGGGGATTAAATAAGAGAATGACTATAAAGTCCCTAGCACACAATAAACACACACAGTTGAGATATTGCTCTTATAACATTTAGCATTAGAAAGAATAGAAAAACCCAATCAAAATTATTCAAAACCAGATAAGAAGGTTTAGGCTGGAGTCCATCTCAAATATTAGTGAATCTGTATTATTGAATGCAATAGTTTCTATATTACAGGGAAATTATTTAGTTTTTCTAAAAAGAAAAAAATATATATATATACATATATATACCATTAAATGGGAGAAATTATAGCAAGAACAATTTCTTGTTATGTGTTTCAGAAATCAAAAGGCATGTGACATAATGAAATCTATGTAAGACAGATGGGCAGGTCTCGTTTAGTCAAATAGCTCTTACACACTAAAGGTAAAATGCAACAGGACTGCAATGACTAAATAAAAAGAAAAGATGCATCTGTGTTACTGAATTTTTTGTTAAATAAGTTATTGGCAAGTTAGCTAACATACAGTGTAGTATTGGCTTCGGGTGTAGATTCCATGATTCATCCCTTACATACAACACCCAGTGCACATCCCAACAAGTGCCCTTCTCAATGCCCATCTCCCATTTTCCCTACCGCCCTACCCCCCTCAGTTTGTTCTTTGTATTTGAGTCTCTGAATTTTTTTTCGTAACATCAAATCTTAAAGTCTGATAATTATTTGTTCATCAATGATAATTTTTTTGTTTAATGGTTGACTTCCAACAAAATGAAACTGAATTAAAACATCCTTGCTTTCACAGCTTTACATTGTTCACAATAGATTTTACTCATTTTTCATATTTTTACAAACTTTAAATTGTATAAAACATACATATTTTAGACATAATAATACCACAAACATTCTTTATATTTCAACATATGTTGTCAATTGTAATTGTGGTTTTTAATTGTGAGCAGCAACAACAAACAAACATAGTAAAACGTAGGTAGAAAACAAAAGAACCCTCTCATAAATTCTTTAATACTGTAACAGCTGCTATAACAATTCAGTGCTTTTGCTTCTAATAAAATTTCTAGTTTTCTCTCATATACGTGTTTGTGTGTTTGAGTGCATGTTTTATTTCCATAAACTTATCTTGTTAAGAAGCTTCGTTAGATCTTGCTTCATGCACTTGAATTTATGCCAAATATATTTCCAGACAATAAGTTGACCTATGTGTTTTCTAGCAGCGTGTAATTTTTTTTCACTACTAATCATGAAGTATTTTTCTAAGTCTTTTAAACAAAAAGTGAACAAATAAATGGACAAATATATGACCTTCCATTGCGACTTTAAATTTTATATTTTCAATTACTGGTGATTTTAGTGTTACCTGATCAGTTGTTTTCTTTTAACCTGCACTTTTCCTTTGTATACCTATATTACTCATTTCTTAAATTGGATTTTAGAAATCTCAAAAGATTTTTAAGATCTCAATTTTTGAGATATTTTATGTAACTCATAATAATTTAATATTGACATTTAAATATTAAATATTTCTTCTGAGAATATCTTAGCTATAAACTTCTTGGGGCACCTGAGTACTCTGTCGGTTAAGCAACCTACTTTGGCTCAGGTCATGATCTCCTAGTTCATGAGTTCAAGTTCCACATCGGACCTGTTGCTGTCAGCGCAGAGCCTGCCTCTGATCCTCTGTCCGCCTCTCTGCCCCTGCCCCGCTTGCTCTCTTTCAAAAATAAATCAACATTAAAAAACTTGTTTAAAGAATAACAACTTCTTAAAGCTTTTTAAAAAATAATTTTCTAGAGTTAATACACACAAGCTGGATATATTATCTCTACCCTCAAATGAAAACTCAATTTATTTATATTACTATCTGTAATGAGTATCAAGGGTAGTGAAACTTTATTTAGATTCTTAGCTTATTGTCTTAAGCAGTGGGATTTTAAAATATGAGATTGATAAAAGTCATTTGTAAGATGTTTCCAGACGAACACTTCACAGTGTATAAAGATATGGCAGGTGCTGGACTAGACATTTCTTCCAGGTTTGAAATTCTTATGACACCTCAAGCCATTCCTGAATTGAAAAGGAGAATGAGTTTGCAAAGATTTTAAATTCACAGTGTGCCTGGGGCAAAGACAGAAACTTCACTCAGCCAGTTCTATTACTCATGGTAGACAAAGCTAAAAATTGAAGTTGGATTTTTATTATAGTGCATTAACTTTTCTTGATAAAAAAAGTCGTAACTGGAGAAACAAACTTCATTCATTTTAGACTATCTAGTGTAGACATTATAGAATATTAATGGTAAACCAAATCTTAATGGAAAATACATTGTTTTGCATTCTACATGAAACATTGAAATGTATGTTTCACTTTTAAAAGCATAGAGAAGAATATATGATTGTAAATTCCCATTGTTTCTTTCTATAAAAAATAGAACATTCATATTTCAAAAATTAAAAAGAAAACAATTTCAAAGACATTTTATAATCCTAGAAGTCAACTAAACAATAGGGAAATCAGGTGAAAATATTATAAATACATTTAATGAAGTCTTAGAACCTTAGATTTCTAATAGAATGATATTTAGAAGGCAAGGACCTTTAAGATGTCATAAAAACTGCTTTCAGGATATTGACATGTCAAGAAATTCACTTGCACTCCCACTTTCCTCATTATTCAACATGAAAAGAAACATAGTGCACCTTAGAAATGAGCAGTTTATTTCTGTTTTATGGTAATTAGTTCCCTGCTGGTCTCAGCCTGGAGTTCTAGAGTCTCCTATGCTTTACTCATCCTGTTCTACACCACCTGTGCCCGTCCCCACCCCCACACTGTGTTCACAATCTTGTCCCATACATAGACCTCTGTACACACTGAAATCTACAAGGCTCACCCTACAAATATAGCAATTCAGTCTTCAGGTTTTTTCTTAATCCTTATCTTATTTTTTATAGCCCAGTACAACGTTTATCAGTGAATTCCAGGGACACTGTGACCACTGAACCTAACCAAATGCTTCTTAGTATTATTCCTTTCCATGCTCAAGAAGCCCGGTGTAATTGAACATAGGTGGCCTGAAGGTACAACCCCCCAACGCCCAAATCCCATTAGCAATCCTTCTTTACCATGCAATCTGCATGCAATATGATTTCAGGTGCTTCCTAAATTATGTCTATTTGAGTGCATTCTTCCCTGGAAACTTCCGTTTCCTCCAAGAGGTAAGTTGTGCTTTTCTTCTCCAAATACATATATAGACAAGATGCAATTTATTTTCCCAGGGTAGTATTACTTCTACAATTGATCCACTGAACACCTGGGGCTATGAAATATAATGGACTTCCACAGGAAAATAAATGTACTACAGGACTCAATACGTCCAGAGTTACATGTACTTGCATCTTATTTCCATTGCAGTATTGAAATTGCATTTATTCATTTCATTATTTGGCAAATATTTATTGAGCTTTATCAAGCACTGTGAAAGGCAGGTAAAATACACAATTTTTGACTGGACACTTATCCTAAGGAAACACAATTTATTGATCTCATTAAAGGCCTTTCCTTCAGTATTGATTTTCTGTAGAATACAACCAGAGGTTAAGTGAATCATGATATTTTAAATCATTGTCTGGCTGGGCATATGTTCCTTAATGATTTACAAAAGGTCAATCCATCGGACTACTTTGAGTCACACACTTATTTGTGCATATATTCATGTATTCATTCATTCATTCATTCATTCATTCATATATTCAACAAATATTTTTTGAGTACCTGCTAAGTGATATGCCCTGTACAAAGCATTGTGAAAACTTCATTGGACAAAACAAATAAAAATCTTTTCCCTCTTGAAGGAGTGGGTTGCTAGAAGTTGATAGGAAAACCATTTGAACCAGTTGAGTTGCATGTTTTGATTTGGTAAGTTTTTATCGACTGAAATTACAATGAAGTGTGATTGCAAATCATGGTTTCATTTTTCAAGAAGTGGGTGGTAGCATTTTCAGAGAAATTTTGGTGACAATGGTGGAAGAAAAAGCCTGTCTGGGGAATCCATAAGAAAGAATGGAGATAGAATGAGTCAGCTATGATAGACAACTCTTGGTAAGCATGTCGCTGCAAAAAGAGAGAGAGTTGAACAAATACCTGGGTAGGTGGTGGGGTGAAGAAATATTTTTTTTAACATGTGGTAAAAAAATAATAGTATATTTCATGCTGATGGGAACACTCTAATAGAGAAGGCAAATAATAACGCAAAAGGCAATGATGAAAAAAATTTAGAGCAATTTCCTTAAGAAATAGAATAGAATCTGGTATGTAATGGAGGATAGCTTTACCAAAAGAATGTGTGAATAAAGATGTTGGTAGGTAGGTAGGTATATAGTGGGAGTCTACAGAATTTTTCTTCAATATTCTTAGTGAAGTATAAAGGTTTTTTTTTAATTTAAATGAATGTCATTGTCTATGATCCCTTGGCTCCCAAAATATAGTTTTCAATTTTCAAATCACTGGGTTAACATTGATTTCAATCCTGCTCCTTTGAGCAGCTCACATCCCCGTTAAGATGTAGAATAGCCTCGTGGTTACGTGCATGAATTCAAGATTTGGGCTGCTGCAGTATTTTTTTTTTTTTTATTTTTCAGGTTTTTCAAGAGTTGTAGCCTCCTTGGTTTTGAAAAGTTGTTCCCCATTACTCTGTCCTTTTGAGCAAGTTATTTGAATGAAGTTTCTATTTCCTCATCTCTAAAACAGCAAAATGAAAATAAAAGTAAATGCTTCATAGGGCTGCTGTAAGGATTTGTTAAGATATTGACTATAAAGTGCCCTTTAGACAGTATCCAACAATTACGCAGTTCATTAAATTGACATATATCAGCTAAATAAAAAAACAACAATAAACTACATGTCCTTCAGCTCTGTAGTTCACTTACCTATGTCTCTGTTTTAGTAAAAAGCTTGTCATTTCAGGATTTAAATCCCGTAACTCAGATCCAGGCATTTTTCCTTCTTTGTTCCTCTAAATAGTTTGGCATGGCCACACAGTATGAAAAGCCAAACATTTTTCTTCACTGGCTTTAAGATGTAGCTTTTCTGCTTAGGTTAGTAAACTACAATACAACTACTTCTTAATGTATATAGACACATATTACATATAAATTTAGATTCACAATATGATTTTCAATTACCTTCTTAACATTTAGATTTTGCTTGATACGTTTGGCATCTAAGCTCTGTCCCTAGCTATTCTTCACAAAAGGCTTTGCTTTACCAAACTTTTCCTTCTGCAAGTAGCAGGAAGAACTAATTCAGAGGATGGGAAAGGGACGTGACATTTCTCTCTCAATTCCCTTGTCCTAACGTTTATTTATTCCCTCTCTTCACAA
This sequence comes from Panthera uncia, assembly GCF_023721935.1. Taxonomy (NCBI): domain Eukaryota; kingdom Metazoa; phylum Chordata; class Mammalia; order Carnivora; family Felidae; genus Panthera; species Panthera uncia. Next base: position 19,954,965 of record NC_064810.1, read on the forward strand.
AGGAAGATTAAAAACAAAACCCGCTACTTAGGAATATAAAGTCTCACTACCTAAATTTCTTTCAGTTATAAAAAAATTTCTCTGCTTCACATTATCTCGTGTCTTTGCTCAAGGTTTCCTTCTTAAGAAGCTATGTTTTCATACCGAGGGTATTTGATTTTACATTGCTTTCCAGTTTGAAATTATCTTTTAGCCAATGTCTTAAAATTATTATTGAAGTAGAATTAACATAGATTCCTATGTTAGCTTCAGGTGTCCAACCTTATGATTCAACAATTCTATAAATTGCTCAGTGTTCACCTGTCATCAGACAATGTTATTACGACCTTATTGACTATATTTTCTATGCTGTACTTTTCATCTCTGTGACTTACTTATTTTGTAACTGGAAGTTTGTGCCTCTGAATCCCTTTATCTTTGAGCCAACATTTTATTCCCTTAGCAATACCCCTGGCAACTACACTGCCAGTTCTTTTTCTTTTTTTAGACTCCTCCAAACTTCATTTAAAAGCCCGAATGCACACATGAAATGATGTCAACAGTATGTTAATATCCAATTAATCAGTTATCATTATAACAAGTAAATAATGATGTATTTACAGTTAAAGTATAGGTCCTCTCTAAGAGCTGATTAGGCTACATTGCATTAAATCATTTTTTGCAAGTAGAATTTAGAACAATATTTTATGTAACCTTTATATTCAAATTCAGAATTATATACAAAGGCAATACACTCTTCTCAAATCAGTTCCAAAGAGCTTAATCATGGAAAGTCATTTTCAGGAGCACTTGCAACTATAGGGCAGAGAGACCTAGCAGGCAGTAGAGTTGAGGACAGATGTTTCTTCAACATGTCGCGTTTTATCAAAGTTTCAAAGGTTGGAATGGAATTGGCAATGACAGAACCTTTGTACAGCATTGTTAGTAATGAACAATTTCCAAAGAAGGGGTAAAGTATGTATAGAAATCTAGAGTGTGCATATGTATGTATGTATGTATGTATGTATGTATCTATCTATCTATGTACCTATCTATCTATCCACACATGTGCATACATAATGAGAACAAACATTATATTATTTTGTAGATCAGGATTAACATATGATTTGTGAATCATTCCAAATTTCTAGCAAATGAATTAAAATGCATCTTTGGGAAGGAGCTGAAAAGTAAAAGGATCGTGTTTTCCTCCGATGAGAAATAGAAAACCAAGTAATGTGGACAGAAAGACACAGGGAAAAAGAAAATGTACAATAAAAGAAATGATACTAAAGAAATCACAAAGGTTATATTCTCCATCTCCGTATAAAAATGCTGGGCTAGACACAATATGTGATAAGCCCTACACAGGTGAAAAGGGGAACCAAGGCTGAGACTGAAGGAGGAAGACTATAATCAGGACATTTGAATGTACTTAAACTGGAGTGTATATACCATCAGCAAACTGCAATTCTGGAACTTTCAGCTGGAAAAGGAGCATGTCAAAGCAGGCTTCAGAGGTCAAGCAATGTACCTCTTTCCCCTATGTGGAGTGATGCTCTCTGGTTTGATGAGAAAATATTAACATTTCCTCTTGGACATCCAGCTCCAGTTCACTGCTCTCTGCCATATTGTTTTCCAGGGACCCTAGCTGCAAAACATGACAAGAGCAATGGATTTGTAGCAGATGGAGCCATTCCCAATCCCCTAAAGCTTTGCTTGTCTCTGTGTTAACAGATGAAGGCAGAGGAACAGATGCCAGAAACAATCAAACAGTTCTCAGGGCAGGAAAAATAAACACTGAAGGAAACCTGTATCTTGCCAGAACAGATGATCAAGAAATTAAAACATCTGATGATAAAATGCTTTGTCCAGATGGCATTTATCTCTGACTTCTCAGGAAAAAGAATAATGATGGATAGAAAAAAAAATTACCATTCCCAGAGATAATTTAATTCCCTATGAAATCAGGCATTATTGCAGAAAAATAAAAAAAAAAAAACTTAAAACATATATATGGGGAAATAATTTGAAAATCATGGAGATTATAAAACTCATTTGCCTAAATCATGAAAACATCATTATGTGTATTTACTATGCATTGCTAACGGATGTGATAATGGCCAAAGTTTAATCATGTCCATTTATTTTTTTTATTCCATCATGAAGTATTAATTCATATAGTAAGGACGTCTATTTCCGGTTCTGCACCTGGACACAGGGCAGAGTTGTTCTCTATATTTCTCCCTCAAATTAAGAATTTTGCTGGTAGAGGATAATTCAACTGCATCAAAACTTAGTGATAGAGGAATTAGTACATCCTGTCTGGTTCTACTGGGAGAGGGCTTAGGTAAGTTTACACCTGGTTTCCTCTGGGTTTTGACCTATGCATCTTTTCCCTTGGCTGATCTTGCTTTGTATCCTTATACAGTAGTAAATTATAGCCATGAAAACTACTGCTGTACGTTGAGTCTGTGAGTCCTCCTAGCAAGTCACTGACCTTTGGGGGTTGTCTTGCAAAACCTAACACAATGTCACCTCCAGGTTGGGAGTGTTAAAAGTCAGTTCATGATTTGGCAATTATATTCTGGCAATTATTAATGCCTGGGTTGCATCCTCCCTGAGCCTGGATTCTAAACAAGGGTGATGTAAAGCAGAATGTCACTCTTGCAGTGTTGAATGAGACTTTTGTTGTTGTAAGTCATGGAGAGTTTGGTGTTATTAACTCAGTAAAAGTATCATGTCTGGCTCAGACATTGAGCATTGAATTCAGGATGTTCCCTTGTAGACCTACTAATTTATTCAAGTTAACTGGTTTTAGGATATAATAAGGTAATTGTGGAGAATATTCTGCAAAGGCTTTGAGTAGTTGCAGAGCAAGCTGAGGTATCATATTTTGTGTGTAAAACTGTGCACACTAACAAAAACTGAAGAATGCAGTTTTCTGTTCCAGGATCATTAGATGTTATCTTCACTACCAAGTCCAATAATGTTCAGAGGATGAGTGCATCTTTTACCATAACTTGATGTTTCACATGCATTTTAGTTTTGGGTTGAATTGGAAAACAAGTGGATCTACAGAAGTGAATAAAGTTTGAGTCTAGATGAGGCAATTGGATCAGGTGTCTATATGTAAGGATATGAGCCCAGAATTTTTTCTCCCCAAAGTAGAGCAATTGGATCACCTGGAGATCTGGATTCATATTCTTATCTGTTTGATTCTAAAACTTGTGCTTTTCTTACGTTACCATTGTTTCCATCATTGAGGACCATTGCAGTGGTTTTCAAATTTAAGAGTACAATAGAATTGCCTGGAGTCTTGATAAAACAGATTTTTGTGACCTAGCCTCAACCCTAGAGCTTTTTATTCAGTAGGAGTGGGATAGAGCCTAAGAATTTGCATTTCTAACAAGATTCCAGGGATTTTGATTATCATTCCAGGGAGCCATACTTTAGGAACTCTGCTTCTTCTCCTTTTTTTTTTTTTCATTCATTCAGTGTTATTTTTTATTTATTTATTTTTAACTTTATTTTTTTTTAATTTTTTAAGATTTATATCCAAATTAGTTAGTATATAGTGAAGCAATGATTTCAGGAGTAAATTCTTAATGCCCCTTACCCATTTAGCCCATCCCCCCTCCCACAACCCCTCCAGCAACCCTCAGTTTGTTTTCCATATTTATGAGTCTCTTTTGTTTCATCCCCCTCCTTGTTTTTATATTATTTTTGTTTCCCTTCCCTTATGTTCATCTGTTTTGTCTCTTAAAGTCCTCATATGAGTGAAGTCATGATTTTTGTCTTTCTCTGACTAATTTCACTTAGCATAATACCCTCCAGTTCCATCCATGTAGTTGCAAATGGCAAGATTTCATTCTTTTTGATTGCCGAGTAATACTCCAATGTATGTATATACCACATCTTCTTTATCCATTCACCCATCAATGGACATTTGGGGTCTTTCCATACTTTGGCTATTGTGGATAGTGCTGCTATAAACATGGGGATGCATGTGTCCCTTCGAAACAGCACATCTGTATCCCTTGGATAAATGCCTAGTAGTGCAATTGCTGGGTCGTAAGGTAGTTCTATTTTTAGTTTTTTGAGGAACCTCCATACTGTTTTCCAGAGTGGCCGCATCAGCTTGCATTCCCACCAACAATGCAAAAGAGATCCTCTTTCTCTGCATCCTCACCAACATCTGTTGTTGCCTGAGTTGTTAATGTGAGCCATTCTGACAGGTGTCAGGTGGTATCTCATTGTGGTTTTGACTTGTATTTCTCTGATGATGAGTGATGTCGAGCATTTTTTCATGTGTCGGTTGGCCATCTGGATGTCTTCTTTGGAGAAGCATCTATTCATGTCTTTTGCACATTTCTTCACTGGATTATTTGTTTTTTGGGTGTTGAGTTTGATAAGTTCTTTGTAGATTTTGGATACTAATCCTTTATCTGATATGTCATTTGCAAATATCTTCTCCCATTCCATTGGTTGCCTTTTAGTTTTGCTGATTGTTTCCTTCGCTGTGCAGCAGCTTTTTATTTTGATGAGGTCCCAGTAGTTCATTTTTGCTTTTGTTTCCCTTGCCTCCAGAGACGTTTTGAGTAAGAAATTGCTGTGGGCAAGATCAGAGAGGTTTTTGCCTGCTTTCTCCTCAAGGATTTTGATGGCTTCCTGTCTTACATTGAGGTCTTTCATCCATTTTGAGTTTATTTTTGTGTATGGTGTAAGAAAGTGGTCCAGGTTCGTTCTTCTGCATGCCGCTGTCCAGTTTTCCCAGCACCACTTGCTGAAGAGACTGTCTTTATTCCATTGGATATTCTTTCCTGTTTTGTGAAAGGTTAGTTTGGCATACGTTTGTGGGCCCATTTCTGGGTTCTCTATTCTGTTCCATTGATCTGAGTGTCTGTTCTTGTGCCAGTACCATACTGTCTTGATGATTACAGCTTTGTAGTGTAGCTTGAAGCCTGGGATTGTGATGCCTCCTGCTTTGGTTTTCTTTTTCAAGATTGCTTTGGCTCTTCGGGGTCTTTTCTGGTTCCATACAAATTTTAGGATTATTTGTTTTAGCTCTATGAAGAATGTTGGTGTTACTTTGATAGCGATTGCGTTGAATATGTAGATTGCTTTGGGTAGTATCAACATTTTAACAATATTTGTTCTTCTTATCTAGGAGCATGGAATCTTTTTCCATTTCTTTGTGTCGTCCTCAATTTATTTCATAAGCTTTCTATAGTTTTCAGTGTATCGATTTTCACCTCTTTGGTTGGATTTATTCCTAGGTATTTTATGGGTTTTGGTGAAAGGGAACTCTGCTTCTAATGAAGGAATAAAGGAAACAATACCAAACCCACCTCATTGTGGCAGAGAACAAGAGGAAAATTAGAACAGGAACAAAGTCTTGTCTGCAGTGTTTGTGGATATCAGGAAAAAAAAGAAGAAAGAAAAAGAAAAAAAAGGAAAGAAATGGAAAGGAAAGGGAAAAAAAGGAAAGAAAGAAATAGAAAAAAAGGGAGAGAGCACCAAAAGTGAGGAACTAGAAAATAAAATTAAAAAAATTAACAGTTTTAACATGTCCTACTTCCTGCTAATATATTTTTCTTTCCTGGCACCATAATTCAACGTCACATTTGAAAAATGTTAAAATTCAAATCAGTGAATAAATGTAAAAGCAAATAGTGTTTTTACAAGCCTGATTCTTCAAAACCATTCTGGCTTAAGTCCCTTATTTAATTATCCATTCAATAAATATTTGTTGAGTGCCTACTTAGTGCCAGATATTGTTGTAGATGACAGAAGATAAAAGAAAACAAAATACATAAATTTCCTTCCCCCATGCAAAAAGTTACAAGATTTTGCTTTTTAATTTCATTATATTATTTTTAAATTCTTTTCTGATTTTAGTCTCCTGTCTTTTTCTTCATGTATTCACCATAGTTCATCTACTTTACTCATTTTGCCAAAGATCCAGCTTTTGAGTTATCACTCATCTTTATTGCTGTTTTATTTTACAACCATCTGTTTCTGTATTAGTAAAGTTTCTTCAGAGAAACAGAACCAATAATGATAGATAGATAGGTAGATAGATAAATGATAGTTGATAGATAGATAGATGATAGATAGATAGATGGATAGATAAATAGGGAGATGTCAAGAGGAGATTTATTATAGGAATGGTTAGGGAGGCCGAGAAGTCTGGATGCAGAGAATCAGGAAGGCCAGTAGATTCAGTATGAGTCTAAAGAACTTTCAACCAGGGGAGCCTATGAGATACATCTAGAGTAACAGGGTCTAAGAACAGAGAGTTCTGATGTCCAAAGGCAGGACAGATGGATGTCCCAGCTAAAGGAAAGATGAAGAATTCCCCCTTCCTCTACCTTTTTGTTCTATTCAGGCCCTCATTGGATTGGAGGAAGTTCACCCACATTGGTTAGCTTGATCCTCTACTGATTCAAATGGTAACCTCTTCTAGAAATACCCTCACAGATACACCCAGAAATAATGTTTTCCTACTTATCGGGGCATCCCTTAGTTCAATCAAGTTGACAAGTAAAAGTAACCATCTCGGTTTCTAGACCTAATTTTATTACTTCTGTCTTGATCTGATTTGGGTTTACTCTGTTGTTCTTTCTTTGACTTTTCATTTGAATACTTAACTCATCAATTTCCACTGATGTCTTCTAATACTTAGATTGATAATATGTAGTGATTTTATTTTTAAATATATTTATATATACTTATATGTATGCATGTACATATATACGTATGTGCATGGTGTATGTATGTGTGTTTGTGCATACAAACATGTATGTATATTTATCCAAAGGCTGTTCTCTTTACAAACATCCTTAACTTACAAGGGTCATAAGTGCTTTCTCTGCCTGTTAGATACATACAAATGTGAGAGACCCACAGAGAAGTTTCTCTCAACTTTATATAGATGTAGAATTTTTTTTTTTTGGCAATTTACCTGCAGCACATTAGATATATCATTCTAACTTTTGTTGCTACTAATGGGAAGACAGTTGGCAGTCTACGAAAGTCCTATTGGATATGGACTTTGTCCTCCTATTGATCTCATATGCTAATAGTCATCCCCTGCCTCACTGAACCCCAGACAACTTAACTTCCTCACTGTGCCTTGAACATACATGCTTCTTTCTCTGAGTCTTTCCACTGGCAATTCCCATTTCCTGGAATGTTCCTAAAACACAATTCCTTGCCCAAAAGTCCACTTTTCAAGAAGGCCTAGCAAACGTTCAAGTTCTACCCTTCCTGTGACAATCGTCATCCCCCTCTCCCTCTAGGGGAAAATGATGACCATCCCCATCATAGCTCTACGACGCCATATAATTAATTTTTAGAATATCTTTTGGTCTATCATAAAATCCAAGTTCCTCAACTCCAGGCAGTTGTTGTTCCTTTTGTGGGAATACATGTCTTTTACTCGAACACCAGTTTTTTTTTCTGTTGTTGTTCTGTTGAGCTGGTAAAAAAAACTCCAGCGTCTGTTTTGAAGGGTAAGTTGGTTTAGTAGGCCATGGAGAGTACCAGGGAGAAAGCACAGATGCGCAGGGATAGAGATCTGAGTGCAGTGAAACAATAAAAACTCTGCTCCAACTGCTGCTTCCCCTTCCTTGCTCCCGGAATTTTTCAAAGAATAGAAAGAAAACTTTGAAAAAGACAATTCCTCTTCTGAAAATAGTACTCCCCCCACCAACTCCTTTCTTGGAAATACTTGTGAGCTTTAGAATCAGAATTGGACCTGAGGGAAGTTCCATTTTTGCACAGTAGTGATTGACTTAGACCACTGTTAAAGAATTACCTTTTGTTCATGCTTTTCTCCCTTTGGTAACACAAAAACTTGCCACAATAACTTGACGTCTTGTGTGCATATCATGTCCAGAGCCTCTCCTCATCATGCAAAGCTTCATGGCATGAAATATGTGTCAGTGGTGAGAATCCTGAGCATCCTCCAGCTGAGAGATTTGGTTTGCATAAAGAGGTCCAATACTGTATGAAGAGCAGCTGGTATAATAATTCAAACTTTTTTTTTAATGTTTTTATTTATTTTTGAAGGAGAGAGAGAGACAGAGCATGAGTGGGGGAGGAACAGAGAGAGAAGGAGACACAGAATCTGAAGCAGGCTCCAGGCTCTGAGCTGTCAGCACAGAGCCTGATGTGGGGCTCAAACCCACAAACTGTGAGACTGTGACCTGAGCCGAAGTCGGACGCTTAATCAACTGAGCCACCCAGGCGCCCCTATGTTTGGGAGATTTCTAAATGAGAAAAACAAAAATGCTAGAGCTCAGGGACCATCTACTTGAGTAGTAAAATATGATAAATGCAGTCAAATTGTCCATATTTTGCCCAATTAATTATGCTCTTAGACACAATGAATTCTGGTATCACATTTACTTTTCTAGTCCTAGAACAGCAACCATGATAAACTACCCTCAGCAAACCCCCTTTTTTTGTACATAATGTGATTTAAGAACATTCTTTACATTTTTAAGTGGTTACATGTTAAATGGTTACATACATGCCTCCATAATATATCGGATCTTCCCTTTTGTCTCACAAAGCCTAAAATATTTACTAACATGCCCTTTAAGAAAAAGTCGGCCAACCCTGATATAAAACACAAATGGATGTCTAATTCTTCCTCTGTAAGTAGCCACTGATGATATGAGGATATTTTATTTATATACTTCGTCTTATGTTTCTCTCTGTCTCTGTATCTCTCTCTGTCAGAGAAAAATGGGACTCTTGCCCCAGTGAGAAACCGTTGCTAGGGTAGCGCCATCAGGAGCAAAGAGGCAACAGGAAACTTCTTATCTTCCCTTCTGTTACCTACTGGCCGAGCTCAATAGGGACCTAGCTGGCAAAAGAAATGAGTTTTGCAGAATCCCAGCCCCAGCATTGCAGAGTTGATCAAAGAAAGGTCAGTTTGAATCTGAGAGTCAGTAGCTAAAAAGCACATTGGTCATTGTTACAAAAGAAGGTTTAAATTGGGCTCCTTGAAAAAAAAAATGGCTCCTGGAAGATAGTAAGATTCATTGCCACTTTTGGGTGTTCCAAATACTATTTTTATTAGTACATATCACTGCCTTAGCTAAGTTGTAACTTCAGTTCAATTTATCAACTATGTATTTATTATTTATTACATATATGAATCCTATTTAGTGCTACTTTCATAGCCTTGTGAAAAGAGGCACAGCCAATTTGGGGATCTCTATTCAGTTATATATTTTACCTGCAAAAAGAAAAACCCGAGTATGTCACATGTGATCTTCAACTACTAGTTTTCTTATGGATGAAATTATAAACTTAGGTTTCTCTTATAAAATCTGCTACAGAAGGATGCCTGGGTGGCTCAGTCCGTTAAGCGCCCAACTTCAGCTCAAGTCATGATCTCACAGTTCGTGGGTTTGAGCCCTGCATCGGGCTCTGTGCTGACAGCTCAGAGTCTGGAGCCTGCTTCGGATTCTGTGTCTCCCTCTCTCTCTCTGCCCCTCCCCCATTAGCACTCTGTATATGTCTCAAAACTGAATAAAAACGTTAAAAAATTTTTAATAAATAAAAGTTGCCCTAGAGTAAATACTATTGACATAGAGGAAAAGAGAAAATGTTCACAATTTCTAAATGAGAATTAATCAGAAATCATACTAATTTCCTGACTAGGTCTTTAATATTGGCTAAAAATCGTCAATATATGTGTGGCTTTTGCTGCAAAAGCTGTGAATTACCATACACGACATGGGTATACTTCTGTGAGCATATAATGAATGCCCAGAGCGGGGTAAACTTGAGAAGGAAAACACTTGATCTAAGAGATAGGAATGAAATGTAATTTTAGAAATATAAATCAAAGGGCCTGCTTCTTGAGACTTATGTATTAGGTGAATCAGGACATTCTATGGCTTATTCAATAGAATTGAAAATATAAAGAGATAAATTCTGAGATATATGTGTAACCTTAGCAGATATTGGAGGATCCAGGTCTCACGCAACACAGTTGATAGCTGGTTCTAATGAAATATAATATATCACTTAAAAATAATAGGATGGGAGCCTCACCACATCAGAGTTCTGTTCGGAAAACTCCCATCAGGGGAGACACTGACAAACATGAAGTGTTTGTTGTTGTTGTTGTTTAATATATAAGCACATGCCATTTATTTTATTTTTTTTTAATGTTTATTTATTTTTGAGACAGAGAGAGACAGAGCATGAACAGGGGAGGGGCAGAGAGAGAGAGGGAGGCACAGAATCTGAAGCAGGCTCCAGGCTCTGAGCTGTCAGCACAGAGCCCGACGGGGGGCTCCAACTCACGGACCCTGAGATCATGACCTGAGCTGAAGTCGGACGCTCAACCAACTGAGCCACCCAGGCGCCCCAAACATGAAGGGTTTTATATTGAACATTCTCTCCTATCGTTGCCACAGCGCGTAATGAGCTGGCACATAAAATGAAAAGCAGGCTGCCTGCCTTTCCTTTCTCTTGCGGCAATTTTTGCTTCAGGGAGTATTATTTACCTCCAGACTCTGCTGAATTCCACATATTCTCCTTTCCCAAAATACTACTTTGAAACGACTCCCTTTGCCGTATCACATGGGAACCCCTAGTTCAACATTTATAGATCAAACTTAAAAGAGTTATGGCATCTTTTAGATAAATGGGATATTTCTCTGTTTTATAACCTGGAAGTTCATATGTTGAGTTTATATTACTCCTTTTAATCAGGAGACACTTCTTGTTATTTCCGAACTGATTTTTATCACTGTTTTCTTTGGAGAAGCGTTATATCTAAATGCAGTAAGAAATTGGTTAATAGCCCAAGATATGTATAAGTCAATAGAGCATACACGTTTTAGTTTTTTATTTTTTTTATTTTTTTTAATTTTTTTTTTTAACCTTTATTTATTTTTGAGACAGAGAGAGACAGAGCATGAACGGGGGAAGGGCAGAGAGAGAGGGAGACACAGAATCGGAAGCAGGCTCCAGGCTCTGAGCCATCAGCCCAGAGCCCGACGCGGGGCTCGAACTCACAGACCGTGAGATCGTGACCTGAGCTGAAGTCGGATGCTTAACCGACTGAGCCACCCAGGCGCCCCACGTTTTAGTTTTTTAATAACGCCAAGAAACTCTGAAGAAGGAGGAGAATCGTCATCCTTCTCCTAGTTTGTCTCTTCTATTAAGTGCTATATTCCTGCATAATTGCAAAAATCAAGGGTAATTTGTATCTTCTAACCAGGAAAAAAGTGAAACTAGCTAAAGAACATTCCAAGAAAGCCATTCTTTCCTCTTGTGTTTCTAGAAAATATTATTTCCCTTTAATTCCATGCCTGAAGAAAATTTCAAGTAAGTAGGAAAAGCTGACACATCTCAAATCTAAAAATGTTGTGCAGCTGTACAGAAAACAGACATTCATTTAAAAGTAAGTGAAATGTATATTGAAAGGAAGTTGGGCTTCAGTAGAGAGCTTGTTGTGGCCCTTGGAAGGATGATACGGAAATAAAGGTGGTAAATTCAACTTATCCTGGTATATATAAACTGCCATTTCTTTTTCTCACCAAAGCATTTTTAGCAACACATAACACTGGCCTATGGCTTACATGGAGTTGATACAGTCTTTGTTCAAATCCTGGCTCTGCCACAGAAACTCTGTGACCTTGGCAAGTTATACAAAATCTCTGAGTTTGGCTTCCCTCATTTGTAGAAAACAGGGATAACAACAAAGAAAATGTAGTTAGTTTGAGAAGTAAGTGAGCTAGCACATGAGGATTTGCTTAATGTATTCGTTTCAATAATTACAGGTTCTCTTACTTAGGCATTTTAGCTGGATATATATATCCTGGACATTCTGTTCTAAGCTTACATTTCCCTTTCATTTAAGAAAGAAAAAGAAAAGAAAGAAAAAGAGAAAAGAGAAGAGAAGAGAGGAGAGGAGAGGAGAGGAGAAGAGAAGAGAAGAGAAGAGAAGAAAGGAAGAAGGAAGGAAGGAAAGAAGGAAGGAAGGAAGGGGGAGGGAGGGAGGGAGGAAGAGAAGGGAGAGAGGGAAAGAAGGAGGGAGTTTGCAGACCACACAAATATATCAGCCCTTCATGGACTTTCTTAAAAAAGTTTTTTAATGCTTTATTTATTTTTTAGTAGGAGAGAGACAGAGTGTGAGCAGGGGAGGGGCAGAGAGAGTGAGACACAGAATCCAAAGCAGGCTCTAGGCTCTGAGCTGTCAGCACAGAGCCCGAGGTAGGGTTCGAGCTCAGACCGCAAGGTCATGACCTGAGCCGAAGTCAGACGCTCAACCGACTGATCCACCCAGGAGCCCCTACCCTTCATGTACTTTCAACACTCATGTGTATCCATATTCATATCAGAAAGTCATGTCATTTATTTTTAATTACTGACTTCCTCCGTTTTGGTTTATCGCCATCTCTTTTAGAGAACCATGAAGAACATTGACTTTATTTTATAAAGTAAATAGGTTAATGATATTCTGTTTCTCATATTATTTAACCAGCTCATTTTTTTTTTTCCTGCTTCAAAGCTCATAACAGAGCATCACAATAAAGGAGTGGAATGAATGCAGGGACTTTCAGGTACATCCAGTCACGAGTGCTCCTATAATGATCTAGTTTCGGCTTATACTTCAGGGTTTCGTATCCTTGGGGCAAGTTAAGTTTGTGCTATTAGAAAAAGGTTATTGTCTGCATTCTATAAAGAATGGAACACTTGAGATGAAACTGAACCATTTGTTTTCAGAGGTGCACGTAAGCAGCAGTGTCCTTCCACTGTTCTTTAATTCAGGAGTGTAAATGGAGGGACAAGTAGGTCAATGACGAAAGAACACAGGATTGATTTGTTTCCTGTTTGAAAAACGCCATGTGAACATATATGAATGTCTGAATTAAAGATTGGCTTACAATGGACTCATTGCTCTCAGAGCCCAAGAAGCCAGGTAGTTAACGGGCTTCTTGCATGTAATCGTAGACAGGCCTCAGCACTCAGCCCTGCCAGTTTCCCACCCACACAAGCAGCTCTTGGACCGTAATGGAAAATGCAGGTGTCTCGTTGTACGTGCCTAAATTCAATCCAAGGTTGAGCTTTAGATGCGCAAATAAGCATCAAAGAAAAACTTGTTTTTATTCTGTTTTTACTCACCATGTTTAAAAACAGAGCACTGGCAACAATATATATTATTCTAGATATTTTGAAGAAAGAAGCATTGATATTAACTATAATTCTATGACATGTAATAAGTTAATCATACAACGGATAAATAATAAGATATGATTAAATATTATATTTTTAAATTAAACTACATTTTCCTTTTAAAGCTTATTTTGAAACCTATTTCAGAATGAAATATAGCAGGGGCACCTGGGTGGCGCAGTCAGTTAAATGTCCGACTTCGGTTCAGGTCACGGTCTCCTGGTTCATTAGTTTGAGCCCCAGGTCAGGCTCTGTGCTGACAGCTCAGAGCCTGGAGTCTGCTTCAGATTCTGTGTCTCCCTCTCTTTCAGTCCCTCCCCCACTCACTGCTGTCTCTCTCTCTCTTTCAAAAAGTAAAATAAACATTAAAAAATTTTAAAATAAAATATAACATATTTCTTTCTTTGGGTCATTCAGATGAAAAGATTAGAATAACTATATTTAAAATCATGGTGGTGCTGGTTATAACTGAGTGCTTTACTTTTCCCCTCATGCCCTGTCCTTGAAAGACCATTTAAAAGTTACAATAAGGTGAGGTGTCTATATTTCATTTTGTTTCCCCAAAAGTTCTTTACCATACTTAGCATAGCATCTCTAGGGATCAGATCCCCATCCCTTCACCCTCAGTCTGTACAACCCATGTGGGCCTCATCCCTAGATCCAGAGCGTCACAGAAGTGACGATCCAGGCCAAAGCCACTCTGTTACAAGGCTGGGCACATGAGCGAAACCTGGATCACATGGCATATGCAGAGGCTATGAGGATTCCTACTGATTTTCTTGGATAGAAATTGGTGGACATCCATCTTGTAACCACAAAAGAAGAATCTGTCTACCAATGAAGCGTAGAGATGAGCTGAGGCAGGAGATGGCTGAGAAATGGATGCGATCATGTTTCTGCTTTTATATCCAGGCATAAGTGAAAGCAGATCTTAGACCTCTGAACTCATCAGTTACACGAATCAATAAAATTCATTTTATTCCAGCCAGTTTCAATTAGGTCGTCTGTCATTTGCAACTAAATGAACCCAACTCCATGCATCCCAAGATAAAAGGTTCTCTTCACATTTTGATGTTTCAAAATATTACATATTTATATTAACGCCATTTACAATGTTGTAGAAATACTTCAAATAATAGTATAGCTTGATGTATAAAAGATACTTTAAAATAATTAACTACTGGCATTGTGGCTTCATAAATACACATTTATGATTTATCACACATAACACCTGGGTGGCTCGGTTGGTTCAGCATCACACTCTTGATCTCCGTCCAGGTCACGATCTTGAAGAGTTCGTGAGTTTGAGCCCGGTGTCAGGCTCTGCGATGACAGTGCTGAGGCTGCTGGAGATTCTCTGTCTTCCTCTCTCTCCGCCCCTCCCCTGCTCAGGTTCACACACTATCTCTCTATAATTTATCACATATACCTGAGGGTGTGGTATTCTCTTTTTTTCTAATATATAACAGTTTCCATATTTTTAATAGGACCCAGAAATCATGGGGGAGTAGATAAGAATAAACATTTATAAAGCAAAGGGAGTCATAATACTTCTTGACCTCTTCTACTGTTCATAGGTAGGGGATTCAATCGTCTTGATCTTCAGATTTTCCAAAAGCTCTTAGACAATGAAAAATAAAAATGGAATTGCAACTTTATATCTTGACTCCTAGATAATGCAAAATTTCATCAACTCCTTACTTTATGAAATCTATGGCATTTAATTGAGCTCTTCTTCATTTTTTTAAGGGCTTTAATTGAATAATAAAAGTGTTCATTAACATTGGTATGCTTAGCACTACCTCAGTAGTCGGGCTATTCTGGGCTTAAGCTTCACTTTGTCAGTGATGCAGGGAGCTTAGACTCCTCTTCTGCCCATCCTGGGTTAGATGCAAGCTGTCTACCTGGGGCTCCAGTTTTGTGCTCTGACTCACCATTACTTGAAACTGGTCCAGGACTTGGATTTGCTGTGTTGGGTCTGTAATGGAAATTTGATCTGTCACCACATGTTTTTCCTACCTTATTAATACACCTAATTTTCTGCCATTCTTTAAATACTTTTTGAAGCTTATTTGTTTTGAGAGAAAGAGAGAGAGAGAGAGAGAGAGAACAGAAGTGGTAGAGAGAGAGAGAGAAAGAATCCCAGGCAGGCTCCCCACCGTCAATGCAGAACCCAACATGGGGCTCAAACTTAGAAACTGTGAGATCATGACCTGAACCAAAGTCAGATGCTTAAGCAACTGAGCCACCCAGGTGCCTCATTTCCTCCTATTCTGAAGTGTAGAGGGCCCAAGGGCCACACTTCTTAATTTTCATTGTAGTCATTTGTGTGTTTTTCCAGGTCCTGTCAAAGAATTAGATTACAAGCTTTATTTCTAGTCTCTATTTGGAGGATGGGACCCACCTCCTGATCTCTCAATTTTACTTCTTGAGGTCAACAGATCTAAAAATTCTATTATTGAGTTTCAACAACTTTTTGGAGACATCTTGGTGTCAGTTGGATGATGTATAACTACACGATGCTTTGGAATACTTCTGAACAGAATATTAAAAAGTTGTTGCTGGGGGCGCCTGGGTGACTCAGTGCATTAAGCATCTGATTCTTGATTTTGGCTCAGGTCACGATCTCATGGTTCATGGGTTCAAGCCCTCTGTGGGGTCTGTGCTGACAGTGTGGAGCCTGCTTGGGTTTCTCGCCCTCTCTCTCTCTCTCTGTCTCTGCCACTGCTCCCCTACCTTCCTCCTTCTCTCTCAAAAAAAAAAAAAAAAGATGTTGTTTCTGAAACTCTTGGATGCCTCCTTCCTGATGGATCCCCAGAATTCATAGAGGTTTCCACAAATAGCTGCCTTATTCTAGCTTGTCTGATCCTTCTTGGTCTACCTCTTTCTCCCACTCTTTCCTTAGTTTTCAATTATGTCTTTGAAACAGCCAAAGAATTTTCACGTTAGGCGAATGATGTATACTTTGCTTTTTGTAGGAGATCCTACGATGTAAGTTTTCATTTTAATTTGAGGCATCAAATGCCGAGTATTCCAAGAAGGTTTCCAAGAAGGCTCTGACCACTCTCTACCAGGGTCATTTCACAAGGTTTATCTGTAGGGCACAATCACGAGGGATGAAGAAGCATCTCCTAACTGACGCAAAATAGGCTTGCTCACTCACTGATAAAGGTGGTACAGGGCTTTGCACTGTATATGTAGGTGTGTAGGTGGACCTGCCTTCTTTCTGTGGGAACTGAGCCTCAGGGATCTGACACGATTATGCGAACACTCTAGCTATTGCTTTTTCTGTGCCTAATAAAGCTTTTTATTTCTGACCCAGGGGTCCCATGGCTTCTTTCAGCTTCCACGGAATTATACCAGGCTTGCTTGTTCGTTTGCAACTTGGGTACAATCTTAGACTCTTTAGAGTTCTTAACAATGGAGTCACGGGACACTTTAGAAAAACCTGTAAATTTCGTTTTTCTCATGCTTAAAAAAAAAAAACTCAATATACAGTGGCTAATAATTCCATAGAATTGTTGTGTATTCAATGTAGCTTATAAACATAAGGTAAGGTGCACCTTTCAACATTATTATCAATAAAAACCCACCAAGAATAATTATTATCAGAGAATTACATAGAGAACCCATACTATCCAACTAATCATTTAATAATAGATTATGAACAGTAGTTTTATACTTTTTGCCTTCAACTCCAGTGAACCACAATTTCTCTGGTGTGCTCAGACACAGAAATTTTACTTTTCAAACATATTTATCTGAACATCTGTATACTTATGCCTATCACTAACTGCCAAGTTTGTACCCTTTTTTTTTTTTAATTTTTTTTTTCAACGTTTTTTATTTATTTTTGGGACAGAGAGAGACAGAGCATGAAGGGGGGAGGGGCAGAGAGAGAGAGGGAGACACAGAATCGGAAACAGGCTCCAAGCTCCGAGCCATCAGCCCAGAGCCTGATGCAGGGCTCGAACTCACGGACTGCGAGATCGTGACCTGGCTGAAGTCGGACGCTTAACCGACTGCGCCACCCAGGCACCCCAAGTTTGTACCCTTTTGAGCCACATTTCCCAATTCAACTTTAATAAATGAAAACTGATTCATTACACTTGACATAGCCAGGATTTAAAAAGATAAGTGGGAACTATTACAAGTTACGAGAATCCTATCCATTAATTATGACAAGAAAACTGTACTCATTTGTTTGCTCAATGATCTTACAGTCACTTTAATGAGACAATAAAATGCATTTAAACATTTAAATTTTAAATCAAAATTAGCACTTCTTTGCTCACCATTGAACACAGTGATCTTTTTCAGAAGGAACACCCTGAGTGATATGACCAGAAATGGATGCTCTGTATGAAATAGTGAATTCTCTTGTATCTTACCTGTAGGTGGGTGAAGCAACCGGAAGCATTTCAGCATTTATTCCTTGTATTAATGCATGGGTAAGGCAAAAGTTCACCCGAGCTGTTGACTTATCTGCATATAAAATGTTGAGTGTTATCCAGGAGAGAGTGCTAAATGTTCCACAGCATTGCAAATTTGCATAATGAAGAAGAGAGTGCATTTAATTTACCATTAACATGTTAAACCGCTCTGTAATATTTTCTCTCTGTAATTTATTTTATATATGCATTACAAGGTAATTGAAATCAAAACTGCAATAGGTTAATGTAGTAAAAGGGGAAAAAAAGGTAACTATGAACTGGATTTGCCCTTAGAAAATTATCATAAAGAACCAGGATATTAGAGTCTATAAGTGTTGAAGGCTATTCATTGGAGCCTGATATTGGACTTCCAGATGGTAAGTAAAACACTTCTAATCAATTTTTATTTATACCTTCTGTAGAGATTGTCCATTAGCAACAAAGAGTACAATGCACTATGGGGCACTATCTTACATTTTGTGTGATCCCTATAATGGATGAAAATTCTGAGAAGTACAATAGGATGAACCAGACAAATTAGAAATAAGCAGGTGGGCAAATGCTTACCGTCCTCAGCACTCCAACTACGTTGATTTAAAAATATTAAGAAATCATGTTTGTATTAAGTATAGAAATGACTTAGAAATTTTAGAATGGTGATCGTAAACATAAGTGGTATATTTTAACACAATCCCCATGATAAACATAATTCTTGTCAAATATATCCCTATAAACGGGGATGGGTCTAATATTTTTCTTAATACTCTGCACATAACATTAAAAATCATCCTTAGAGGGACACCTAAGTGGCTCAGTTGGTTAAGGGGACGAATTGCGCTCAGGTCATGATCTCGCAGCTCCTGGGTTCGAGCCCTGTGCCGGGCTCTGTGCTGACAGATCAGAGCCTGGAGCCTGCTTCGGATTCTGTGTGCCCCTCTCTCTCTCTGTCCCTCCCCTCCTCACACTCTGTCTTTCTCTCCTTCAAAAATAAATGAATATTTTAAAAAATGATCCTTATTGATAGATAAAGATACCATCCAACTATTTTTTTTCTATACTCTGATGACAGGAACAGTAAATAGATTTTTAAATTCCTCTTACTGTTTTCCTTAGCGAAGTGAGGCTAAAATCTATCACTGCCCACTTCTCTTCAACCATCCTTTATTTTGTGGTTTTGATTTAACCTCTACTGTGAGTATGAGCCTTATTTATCTGTGCTTCCATTGCTGACTAACTCAGATTACTTGGTAGTTGTGTTCACTACTAAGTAGTTTGCAAAGCACAGTGACAAGTTCTCTCTGAGAATGAATTTCCTAACTTGGTCAGTGGGTTCAATACCTGAGACACTAGATTTTCCACAGTTTTGTGATAATCTAGTGACTGATGTGTCAATGTGCTTTAGAGTAAACCATTAAACCAAGCACACCTCATATTTATTGAAATCATTCTTACTATGGTCTTGTTTGACATGCTTTACATAAATTAAATCATCTATGAGGTCATGGATATTGTTATCCTCATTTTGCCACTGGGCAAAATTTCTGAAGCACAGTGATGGTCAGAAGCTTGCCTAAAGTCAGGCCGCTCTTAGGTGACAGATAGGGGAGTCAGTGAGAGACATGCTCACGCTGGACAGGGAGGGATCTAGAGAGCCCTGTGTTACACCACTAAGTGCCTCTGTGGGGGCATGCGATGACTGGATGAGTTCTAGGAGGCTGGGGGGGGTGGGGTGTCTGCCCCAGGCTGATAAGGAGCAGCCGAGGGCACCCTTGCCTAATCATAGGCTCCTCTTGTCTTTGAGACATTGGATGTGACAGAGGAAATTACTTTCCCTCAGGCTTTCTCTCAGGAGGCTTCTCACCAGTCTTTGAGCAAAACTGCACCTCAAAGCTGGAACCCAATCTCTTCCCACAGGAGCTTGGTGCTCTAGGCAGAGGCTTTTTGGTCTTTTTGAGTTGTAGACCAAATAAATCCTCTTGGTCCTTGATGATCCTGTTTATTTTACTACAACTTATACTCTTCCATTCTATTTTTCGTTCTGTAAATAGGAAAGAACGTGAAAATACGAGTGTGAGCTTCAGGTGGAGCCCAAGACCCCAATGCATATTCTTCCTTACTTAGGTCTGGAGGGGGTGCTTTATTGAACACTTAATTAACTACCTGCACTCACTGTGGAGTCAGGTGGTACCTAGATGTCTGGGGAATGCAAACAACTTCATCCATAAAATTGCTTCTCCAAGAAAATCTGATGGTGAAAATACAGATGAAAAATTCACCTCATGGGTCTGTGCATCCCCAGGTGGCTTGGAGAGACTTGGAGAAAATTATCTTTTCTTAAACGTGTACATGTGTTATCTCTATAAAAGGCATCAGTAAAATAAAAACTATGATCTTCGCCTTCCCTAGGAGCTCATGTGTCGGACTAAAAATAGAATCATCAGGGAATAATGAGACATTAACCTTGCTCATTCTTTCTCCATACCTTTCACTCTATTTTAGACGTTCAAAGGCAGTAAGAGTTGATCTCAACTCCAGGAGTTTCAAGAGAAGAGACTCTGCTAAATAAGTAATTGCAACATCTAAGGATGTGCCAGTTCAGTGGAGCCTGCCTCTTTATTTTAGAGCCAGAGGAATTTGAAAATGGCTTGCTGGGGAGCTGAGTGCCAAAGGAGTAGCCAAGAGGCAGTACCACACAACAGATCCAAATAGAGAACCAGATGGACCATTTTCTTGTACGTCAAGATGCACAATCCAGATTTGGGTAGTTGAAGAGGTTAAAAAAAAAATAATCAGAGAATGTGCCATCTCAAAAATCTAAAATCAGTGGGTTCAGGGCCAAACTGTGGATACTGGGCACATAAGACCCAAGGCAAAAGCTGCAGTATGACTTTTGTGGATAGGAATCATTGGCTTCTTCTATAGCGCTGGTCTTCGGTGGCTCCTTAACTAAATGCAAGTGTTCCTCTTGTGCTATCTCTTCACTGGTGTGTTTTCAGGGCATTGATAGAGAAACAGTAGTCTGGAGGATGTAGTAAGAAGTAGCCTATCAACTTTTAAAACTATTCCTGCGGACTGAGGTAGATAAGAAGAGTGTTATCTACTTGAAAACATGTGGGGGAAGGCCCAGGCTTAGAATGAGGTCCTTAACTTTTCAGGAAGCACGGGATCATTCGAACAGAGCCATTATTTCTGACTGACCCCTGAACAGTGAAAGAAGCTGGGTCATCAATGTTGTGCTAACTCTCTTGTGTTCAAAAACACCGTGGAAACAAGATGGGGAATGAGGTTTGAGGGATGAGCATCATGGCAAAGTCTCCCATCTTTGGGGTCAGAAGCTGTCCAAAACCCAAAAGAAATGACAAAAACCCAAAAGTTAAAGACAGTGTTTTCTATTTGAAGGCATAAGATACTCACATAAGCATAGAAGCTTCTCATCATTCTTTGTTGACATGTATCCAGTTTAGAGGAGAGATGTTTTCCACAACACTCTACTACAAGAAAAGGGAGATAGTAACTTTTTTTTTTTTTAAGTTTATTTATTTTTGAGACAGAGAGAGACAGAGCATGAACGGGGGAGGGGCAGAGAGAGAGGGAGACACAGAATCTGAAACAGGCTCCAGGCTCTGAGCCATCAGCCCAGAGCCCGACGCGGGGCTCGAACTCATGGACCGTGAGATCTTGACCTGAGCTGAAGTCAGATGCTTAACCGACTGAGCCACCCAGGCGCCCCTAGATAGTAACTTTTTGATGAGGTGCTACAGTTGGACCCTACAAAATGTGGGCGGTGGTAGACAGGGCTTGACCTAGTGACCCAGATTCAGAAATACAGGGGCCCTCCTATTCCTTCACCAAGGTACAACTGAAGTTCATTTACATTTTATTCTTTACTTCTGTGGCTGGATTTGCAAAACAATAATTTGCAAGATAATATTGGGCCCCACCACATCACAATACAATTAAGTCAGAAAACAGTGCTACTCATATCTATTTCAAAAGGTGGCACAGAATTGCTTGGCCATGGAAGCCAGTTTATGGCCCTCATTACTTTTTAAAATTTAAATCCACACCCGCCTCCAATTTTTTAGTCACTCCCCAATGGAGAGTAAGCATTCAATTGATTTTAGATCATACAAATTGCTCCTAATTAAGTGAGTCCCTAGGAAGTTTAGATACCAAGTGATATTTATTCAGATACTTGAAAATGAAAGAAAAAAAAAGAGTTTGAGCCTTACTGACAATAGATAACTGAGAGTCCAAAACTGAAACAAGCAAAGCAGAACAAAAAGCACTTTTGTAACTGTTTAGAAAGCCTGAAAAAAGGCAACATTGTTGATGTTTCTGCCCGGCTCTAGTTTGTAGCAAAATTTGTAAGACTTTTAGAAAAGGAAGTGCATACTGTGTTACCTGAATTTGAGTTAAGTGAGCATGCCAGAAATCCATTTTGCCCATAAAATTTTATTTCCTCATGCCTCTGATGGGCTGCATAATTAAATATTTGTTACTTTGGAATAGTTTTCTCTAAGTATAACTAGTTTTGAAAGATTTCTTTTTAAAAAACATTATACTGTTTTCTCCTTTCCTTACTTGAGTATTTGTAAACTTTCTGGAAAAAAATAATTGCTTCTTAGAAAATTGGTTGATATAAACACCATCGTGAGTAATGGGGCAAAATAGTTCGTGGAAAAACCGGTAGCTAGCATCTTGTATTTGACAAAGAGGCAACTCCGGGCTCAAATCTCATGCACATTGGTGTTCAAGTAATCAAAGTTCAGTTGCTTTCAGATCCTTGTTTTGATAGATTTTTCATTGTGTGTTTTGATTAAATGTCTGGCTGATTGATTGATGGGCTTTTTCTCATTGCACTGAATTGATCGTGAAGGTATCTGCAATAGAACTGTGTTGGGTATTTTGTAAATGGATTCGGCTGTTAGTTCTTTTTAATGTAGTTTACAGGAGATTACAGATCACTTTGGCATTGGGATTTCAAGGCTGTATTCCAGTTCCATCAGTTTGAATAATAATTTATACTTAATATTTAAAATACATATTGTACCTCAAGTTGGAAGATAACACCTATGACTATGAAAACTTGCATTAACATTTTAAAGACATGTGGTAATTATTTAACTATAAAATATTTTATCAATGAAAAATTAATAGCCATTCACATGCTTACTTCCACAACCACATAAATAATATTAAAATGGTGAAAGAAAGAAAGAGAAAAGAAAAGAAAAGATAAAAGAAAAGAAAACCACCCAACAAGTTTGCGGTTCTGAATATGTTTGCAACAACAGGATTCTAGACTGTCAGCACACTTACGTTGACCATGTGACCTAGATGTTCATGCATTCTGTAGTCAGCGTGGTCAGTTTAAAACTTAGCTCCACTGGTTGGTATCCAAATGACCTTGAGCAATTTACAAAACGATTCGATGTCTCAGTGTCTTTACTTGTAGAATGGAAAGAGTGATTACATCATACTGATGTCAGGAAAAATGAGTGATTAAATGCCCTGTGCACAATCAATACTAGTGTTTCAGATCCATTGAGCCTTAGAGAGAAAGGCATACTGGCAGTGTTGATAGTGAAATCCTTAAGGTTCGACTTTTATGATAATCATGTAATAGGGGTTAAAATATTTTAGGTAATATTCTCTCCACAAAAAGTTGTTATACCCAACGTGGGTCAGGCTAAGAAGAAAACTATGAAGACAAAATCCTTTTCTGAATAACTCAGTTAAAAGAAGACAATATGAGAAACTAGAAGTTATGAAAAAAGATATTAGGATAAGAAGCATGGAGGCCAGACCACTTGAATCAATTTAGAATCCACTATAATAGATAAATTAATTAAAAAAAAAAAAAAAACCTGCCCCGTGTTTCACGTTTCATGGGTCTTTTGGAATATTATTAAAGAAAAAATCTGATTAAATCATAATGATACTAAGAGAAGAACAGTGAGGCTCAGAATCCCTTAACCTCCCACACACTGGGCCCAAGATACTCAAGAAATAGTCCTATCCTAGGGATAGGTCTGCCTGTTCATGAACAATCTTTTTTTTTTTTTTTTAATTTTTTAATGTTTATTTATTTTTGAGAGAGGGAGAGACAAA
Source organism: Panthera uncia (assembly GCF_023721935.1). Lineage (NCBI taxonomy): Eukaryota > Metazoa > Chordata > Mammalia > Carnivora > Felidae > Panthera > Panthera uncia. Next base: position 19,978,703 of record NC_064810.1, read on the forward strand.
GTGCAAGCTGGGGAGGGGCAGGGAGAGAGAGGGAGACACAGAATCTGAAGCAAGCTCCAGGCTCTGAGCTGTCTGCACAGAGCTTGACGCGGGGCTCGAACTCAGGAACCGTGAGATCATGACCTGAGCCGAAGTCGGTCGCTCAACCGACTGAGCCACCCAGGCGCCCCATGAGCAATCTTAATTGAACAAATATTTATATGGGTTGACATACTGTTTATGAGAGGAAGGTAAATCCCTGGGAATTCTTCAGTTTCTTAAAAAAGTTCATCACATTCCTGCAAGGCCTATATTGAGATACAATAAGCAGTTACTATCCAGTAGAATTCGGACACTAGCTATTTTATGATGGTCAGGAGAAAATGAGAAGCTTTGAACAAAAGGAATAGCTTAAAGATGACATCTAATTTAACTTGAACACTTAGAATCATATGCAAACAAGTGTCTCACTTATTCTGAAGCCTTTGTAAGTTGATTTTGTACGTAGAAATAAGCTTCTTCTGAATAGGAGACACGGAAATTTGCTAGAACGAATGTAGTTTCGAGAGAGAAGGTAATGGGTTTTGAACAACGACTTGGATGTCTACTTGTATGACTTCGGCAATTAGCACATTTCTTAATTCCTTTGAGCCCTCGTATCTGTAAACCAAAATTTACTTTGGTAATTAATGATAGTAGTCCCCAAGTGCTTGGAACTGGAAAGGGTCAGAATAAGTGGTCATTATTTTATTCACTGGAATGAATGAGTCAACAAATTCTACCTACAATGGAAGAGGATTTCCTTTTTTTTTTTTTTTTTGGTCTTCTTTTGGAAATAAGTGCTTGGACTTCCATTCTTGGCTAGGTTTCCATTTGCTTGTATCTTCCCCTCTGGAATGTAAGTTTCTCTGGGAAGTGGAGAATCACTTAGTCCAGTGGTTCTCAAAGTTTAGAGGTTCTCAGGTTCTCAGGTTCCCCTGTAGGGATGGTTAAAACACATACTGCTAATCACACCTTCAGAGTTTCTGATGTCATAGGAGTTCAGTGGTGTCAGGGTCCAACACTCAACATTCCTCAGAATCTCCCAGAGGATGCTGATGATGTAAGGTGGGAGGTAATAATAAAGGTAGTTTTGTATGGGGTACCTGGGTGGCTGAGTCGGTTGAGCATCCGACTTCGCTCAGGTCATGATCTCGCACTCCGTGAATTCGAGCCCCGCGTTGGGCTCTGGGCTGAAGGCTCAGGGCCTGGAGCCTGCTTCCGATTCTGTGTCTCCCTCTCTCTCTGCCCCCCCCCCCATTCATGTTCTGTCTCTCTCACTCTCAAAAATGAATAAATGTTAACAAAAAAATTAAAGGCCACATAGATTTATTGCTTTTTGGCAGATTTAGTCCCATGATATTATGTATCCCTCTCTACTGGTCACAAGAGGGCAGCTTAATAAAATGGCTATCCACACCTTATAAATATTTGCAAGTTATAGGTAAGCAAGCTTCTAATAGCAACAAACACAGCGAGCCTCTGAAAAGATTGTAATTAGCCCTTTTAAGTGATATAGAGAATTGAAATAATCATCAATAATAAGGGGGGGGAAAGTCCAATAAGTCAGCAAGTTTTCTCCATAAAATCCAATCGAAATTATACTTGGGAAAAAAAATTTAATTGAGCTACCAAATACAGAGTTGCTACATTCTACATTTCAGGGACACCATAAATGCTTCATTCATCTACTCCACCATTGTTTGATTATTTACACAACAGAAAAACTCTTATCTCCTCTTAGGAGTGATAATGATTTTCACTGAGGTCATTGGCTAATAGGTATGGGCACAGCAGAAAAGACTCTGAAGGTGTGTTTGTTTCTCTGCTTTTTCTCAAATTACTATTGTACTCTTTGCTTTTTAATCAAAGTAGGGATAAAAACTGCAAGTTATAGTGCATCGGTGGCCATATGTGCACTCACACAGCAAAAAGATTTAAGTTCTTTGCAATATTTTGCATATAACAGTAATTAATGGATACAAAAGGAATATCGGGGGTAACATCAGCTAAATGATATGGAGAAGAATGAATGAGCTGTGTGTACATGTGCGACTCTGTGACCTTAAGTGCCATGTGGTAAACAAATGCTTTCCTCCTATATAATGTCTTTGTAAATTGTGGAATTGGGACAAAATGCTTTGGTAATTAGAGATTTATTAAAATTCAACTAGTTAATAAAAGTTCCCAAAAGAATGACTTAATAACTGCAGTTCTATTTTGCTTCCCATTGAAATTCCTGGTTGCTTATTCAGGCTATTTTGTTAAATACTTGCTATTTTCATGTAATATCTGCAAAAACAATAAAGTGACACAATTATTAGAGCCGGTACATTAGTTTAGCCAAGCAATCAGATGCAAAATCAATGTACAAAAGCATTTTGGCATTCCAACACAAAGTCATAGCTAACTCTATATTTTCTTTCTCTTTTTAATTTTTTTTTTTTGTTTATCATTTTTGAGAGACAGGGTGTGAGTGGGGGAGGGGCAGAGGGAGAGGGAGACATAGAATCGGAAGCAGACTCCAGGCTCTGACCTGTCAGCACAGAGCCCAACACGGGGCTCAAACTCACAAACTGTGAGAAAATGACCTGAGCTGAAGTCAGAAGCTTAACTGACTGAGCCACCCAGGCATCCCTAACTCTACATTTTCATAGAAAGATCTTATTCACAGAAAAATCTATGAAGTTTCTAGAAATATGTTTAACATGAAATGTTTAAGTTGTATACAAAGAGATTGGAAAAATTTAGCTAAAGACAAAAAAAAATCTTTTGGGAGGGGGAGATGTCATGGTTAATTTTATGTGTCACTTGACTGGGTTAAGGGATGCTCAGTCAGCTGCTTAAACGTTTTTTTCTGGGTGTATATGTGAGCATGTTCTGGAAGAAGTCAGCATTGACTTTAGTAGACTGAGCAAAGATTCGAATTCACCAATGTGTTGGGCATCAGCTGATCCTCTGAGGTCTAGACGGAATAAAATAGGCAAAGGAAGGACAGATCCTCATGCTGTCTTCTTGAGCTGGGACAGTCATCTTGTCTTGCACTCAGATATGGGAGCTCCTCCTTCTCAGGTCCTTGCATTCTAGAACTTAACCCAAAAGCCACTCTGTTCTCAGGACTTTGTCATCGAATTGAATCATACCATCGGCTTTTCTGGTTGCCCAGCTTGAGGATAACATATTGTGGGACTTCTTAGGCTCCATACCGTATGAGCCAATTCCTAAAACAAATCTCATTTTTTATCTATATGTGTCCTATTGGTTCTCTTTTTCTGGAGCATCCTGACTAATAAAAGGGATATGACACGTCCATAACTAGCGATATGTTACGTTGAAAGCACATCCGTTTTCTATCAATCCCTATGTTCAGTTAAATCATACCCAAAATTTCAACAGAAATTTGATAGGCTTTGTTTCTCCTCATAGGAGGAGAAAATTGGCAAGAAAAATCAAAACTACTTTGAAAAAGAAATTAATTAATGGGGATGAGTTTGATAAGCTATGAAAACATACTATAAAACTACATTAACTAAACAAGTTGTATTGGCACAAAACAATAACTAAACAAGTGTGGCAAATTAATCAAGATAGTAGTTTGGGATCAGTTGTTTGAATACAGAATAAAAAACCTTTAATAATAATTTTTTCATTTCTAATCAGGGAAACGTGTTGGCCATTCAAGTTTTTCCTTTTGAAAATTGGCTATCCATTAAAAAAAAGCAACACATTTACATTTCACATAATATACAAACATAAATTCCAGAATGGTTAGAGTAAGCAAAGGATCATAAGAAAAGCCTCCTGAACATTGAAGGCAAAACACTACCACTGTTTTCTATTGTGTCATGGAACATTTAGGTTTCTCGTTCTTGGTAAAATTGATCTTGGCTTTCCTGGCCAACTGCCTTACAAAAATCTTTAATGAAGCCAAGTTCCTGGTGCTTGAGATGTCTGTGTCCTACATGCTTAGGTCACCTTCCTTCCTGTACAAGACAGCATCAAGTAGTGAATGGATAAAGAAGATGTGGTGTATATATATATATATATATACACACACACACGCACACACACACACACACACACACAATGGAGTATTACTCAGCAATGCAAAAAAATGAAAGCTTGCCATTTGCAACAACGTGGATGGAACTAGAGGGTATTATGCTAACCAAAGTAAGTGAGTCAGAGAAAAACAGATATCATACATTTTTACTTATGCAGAATTTGAGAAACTCAACCGATGAAATAGGGGAAAGGAATGGAAAATAAGAGAAAAACAGAGAGGGAGGCAAACCATAAGAGACTCTTAAATACAGAGAATAAACTGAGGCGTTCTGGAGATGGGGTTAAATGTGTGATGGCCTTACGGAGGTCACTCTTTGGGATGAGCACTTGGTAAGAGATGAATCACTGGGTTCTACTCCCGAAGTCAAGACTACACTGTATACTAACTTGAAAAAACTGATAAATACATAAGTAAATAAGTAAGTAGGTAAATACATACATACATACATACATACATACATATTACATAAATACATAAATAAATAAGAGAGCTTCAAGTAGAAGGGTATGGTAGCCATGGATACCCAGGACTGAGTTATTATTGAGCTGTATCTTTAAAACCAGTTAGAAACCCTTAAAACTTCTGTCTAAGTCAACAAAATGGGGAGGAATTCCCAGCCATATTAAAATATCCCTTGAATCAGGGGAGAAGCATAATAGAGTCAGCTTCACAAGAAACCCACGTCAGTCTTATCTTTTTACTCTGCCATTTTCACATTGAAAATTAGAATGATAGAAAGCTTTAACTGATGTGGCATATTTTGTTTAACTGACAAAGTGATTTGTTAGACAGTACGGGTTAATGTGTTAGGAAAGCCGGTGGTAAATTTTCTTGGTTCTCTGATCCCACTTCCAGTTTTATGCATTTGGGAAATCTTACTCTCAGCTTTGTTGCCCTGGACCAAGCTTTTAGAAGTCATTTACCTTAAACTATATATCAGATTTTCTAAACTAAATAGAAATTTAGTTTCTATTAAAAAGAAGTTTCTATTAAACTAAATATCAGATTCTCTGCCCCATTCCAACCTGAATGGGTGACAGTTCAAATGCATAGGACTCTAAGGAATTTTCTCATATCTCCCTTGTCCCGTGACTAGTCTTCAGCTGCTGTTTCAATTTTTTGTTTTGTTTCTAAACTTTCATACTTCTCGTATTGTGCCTTTTTTTAATGTCATAGACTATCTCTTTTTCACATTTATGTGTGATATGACCAGAGGACACAATTGGACATTTTTAAAGTAGATATTGACTTCATGCTTTCTTACAACCTTTTATTGTTGTTATTACTATTATGTTTATTGTTACTATTATTAAGCATCTAAAACATTTACAACAAATCCAGGCAGTATAATTTTGATCACATCTCTTTTTTTTTTCTTCTATCTCTTACTCCATTTTCATGATCAACAGCTTTATGGTTTTATTCTACCCTAATTTAAATAAGGCTATTGCTGAATGTAATAATAATTCCATTGATCAATACTAATTGTGATCTCACTCTTAGTCAAATCTATACCTGTCTGCTATATTCGACAAGATACCACACACTCTGATCGGGGTTTATCCTTACCTCTTCTTCTCCTAACACCCTCTTCCTCACTCATTCATTTGTTGGTACTTTCTTGATGGCCTTCAAACATAGGAAACTTGTTTTCTTTTCAGGGTCTCTCTGTTTGATTTTCCCCGAGAACTATTCACAGACTTTATCTTCAGATCATTCAAGGTTCTGCTTAAATGTTACTTCCTCACAAAGGAGACCCCGATCACCTTACCTAAAATAACCTTCTTCTTCCCTAAGATTTTCCTGACCTATTGTTTTTGAAGAACTGGCTTCAGTTATAATATTTCCCAATAAACTTTTATAACAAAAGTATATCAGGTAATACAGGTAAATAGTTAACCTAGTGCATACTATATGCTAATTATAGTATTTCCATTAATGTTAGCTTGTCATCCTTACAGAGTGTAAGAAGTGCTATGAGGACAGGGACCACGGCTTTCTTGCTAAAATGATACCACCACCTCAGGGTGCCTGGGTGGCTCAGTCGGTTAAGCGTCCAACTTCAGCTCAGGTCCTGGTCTCACAGTTTGTGAGTTCGAGCCCCGTGTCAGGCTCTGTGCTGACAGCTCAGACCATGGAGTCTGCTTTGGATTCTGTATCTCCCTCTCTCTCTGGCCTCCCTCACTCACTCTCTGTCTCTCAAAAATGAGTACATGTTAAAAATAAATAAATAAAATAATATCACCAATGCCTGCCCAATGTTAGTAGTTCAATAAATATTTGTTGAATGGATGGAAATGAATAAAAGAATGCATGAAGCATAAAGTATATATATGTATACATATATACACACATATTTGTATTTATTATATTACTGTCTATATACAGTAACATACAGTATACACAGCATTCACTATATTATCTATCTATTATCTATCTATCATCTATCTATCTATCTATCTAACAGCAGTAATAATAGGTCTTTTGACATACTATGTTGGCATTAAAGTAAACACCACATTTTGTGAGATGATCATAGGTATTATGTTGTTTTAGATCTTTTTATTTTCAGTAGTGGGTAACTCAGTAATTTCAGTATTTCAGAACTCACAAGGATATGTGAAGCTTCAGGTCTAGAAATTTTAATAGTCATATCTTACAGAACAGGAGATATTTGGTACATGCCTCTTAGAGTGTTACACTGAAAATGACTTCACTAAAAGTGAGAACACGTCTGGCATATCTGATAGACAGGAAATGTTGGTGTTCTTGGAGGAGGCCGGAGGGCAAATCTGTGAAGGGCTGTGGTTGTCCGTTACCTACAGCAGGTGTCATCAGGGCTTCCATCCCTGGCACTGAGACTCCAAGGGGTACATCTTGGGCTAGGACTGTTTTATAGGCACAGTGTCTTCTGGAATTGCCGTTTTAAAAAAAAAAGATATATTTCAGAGCCTCTTCCGAAAACCTAACTCTCCCCACTTGCTGACTTAGGCCAACTTACACTTCTAAAATTACTCTGAACTTGCTCTTGATTGCCAATATTTTGTCTGGTCCACAATCAATGTAATTTTGATGTGATGTGAAAAGATCAATAACAACTTTGAAGTTTTCTTTTCAGTATAAAAGAAACACATTTTCTTTCTCTTGTTATTTTTGCCAAGAAAAATAGTTAAAAGATGATGCTAAGATTTGAAAACCTACAATACATGTATTTGGCATCTCTGATTAAAAGGATTTTAAAATAATCGTTTCAGGTATATCCTTAAGATGGTTTTGAAATTTGATTTTTCGCCCCTACACTTGAGTTTCATCAGACAAAAGAATGGGCCTACATACATTTTGATATGAAATGGCCATTTGGTAATATTTCTTACAAATGCAACTACTAAGCAAAACTGTATAAAACAAAACAAAACAAAACAAAGGAAAACAATCTCATTAAAAATTGTATGGAAATTGCATGGTTGATTTCCAGTTCTGATTCATGACTAAGGGTATATATTTTGCCCTGGAAGATGCCCAATCCTCACAAGTTATTGTTCTTAAGCTGGCATCTCAGTTTCACTTACATGAGATCATTTTAATATTCTAGCAGACAAGTGGTGACTGCACGGCACGCAATGTTATAGGACAAAGCATTCCAAGATTATTTTACCTAATCAACCACCCACCCTCCGCTTTGCTGTTGAATCGATCCCTTAGTCTTCAACGTTATGTAGAATTCTGTGTTCTTGATTAAACTATCTATAATTCTTCAAATATTGGAATTGCTCAAGGCCCCATGGGTAGAAAAAGCAAACCCATTCCTAGAATATGTGCTGATCTTAGTAAACATGATCCACTGCCTTTTCTAAGATTTGAAGGGTTCAATGCAATAAACTTAACAAGTAGATGGTTGGTCTCCTTGAAGGATGAACATTTTCGGTACTAAGAGTTGATCTTTGTGGATAGCTGGCCGATCATTGAGCAACGACGGCAACTAGGACCGTCTTGGTGAGTGGGAACACATGTTGTTACACTCTGTGCAGACTTCATCCCTGACACAATGACCAGTTCATTCATTCACCCGTTCTGTCAGCACTGGGGTGGCAGATGACACAGCCTGGCTGATGTCAAGTAATAGAGTCATACTGACTATCCAAATGTTCAGGGGGTTTTCTATGGTTAATCCTTTCTGGTGGTTGTTAACGTGAGTTACAAGAGCCCCACCCTTCATGACCATAAAAGTCCATCTGCATGCCTCCTCTCAAACTTTAATTTTCTTTATATTTCCAATTTTGCTTTGTCCTTTAAGCCACATGGCCAGGTAGCCAGGCTAATAAGCAATTACTTGCTCTTATGTCTGTGTAGACACTTACCACATGCCAGTTCTCTTTTCCGGCATATTGGATAACAGGTACACTGCTCACAACAGCACCCTGGGAAGCTTTCTCCTCATTGCCTTCTATGTGAGGTTGTAATACCACAGGATCTATTTTTGGATTACATTTATATACTGAGCTAACCGACCTTTTATCCAAGCTTGATTTTTTTTAACATCCTCTGGTCATCAGAACCCGCTATGAAGCCATTCCAGATACAATACCTCTATTGTACTGACTTGGATCTTACCCACCCAACCTATGCACGAGTGGGTCTAACAGACCCTAACTCATATGGAATTCTCTGGTTGCCTAACCATTTGATAATTCATTGTCAGGTACATTGTCAGCACTGGTAGGGCCCACGTTCTAAGGACTGCTTTTTCAAATGTTGCAGAGTTTTCTTCTGCAAATGATGTGGCCTTGCTCCAGAGTTCTAAGGGACTACATTTTAATTTAAGTCCTTGCCGCACACTTCATGTGATATCTTTCCCAACCGTACAGCAGATTGGATTGCACTTTTCTCCTCTGGCACTCACACCGAGTTGGGAGCCTAAGTTTTCCGTGTTACTTGGTAAATGAGTCTGAATATTATTCACATGTGTGAAAGAAGATGGCCCCAGAATCTAAAGAGTTATACAAAGTAATGTGCTAGATCCTTGTGAGAGATGAGAGACGCATACGTTTGTTCTCCATTTTAGATGGGGCATCAGACCCAACATTCTTTTGTGTGTATTTTCTCTGTATGCTTTGAAATTACAATGACAAAATTGACAAGCTACAACAGACTGAAAGCCTAACGAATTTACTACTTGAATCTGAAAAAGTTTGTCAATCTCTTTACCTTCCCAATATTATTAGTCCTTAAAACCATCATCAACATGTTAGGCTCCTGTATCTTTGAAGGGCTGTCTTCTACTGTATTAATTATCTATTATTTTGTGACAATTTTATCAAAAACTTAGCAGTGTCAACATCACACATTTATTCTCTCACCATTTCTGAGGGTCGGAAGTCTGGGTCTCGCACACCTGGGTATTCTACAAGGCTGTAATTTGCGGTTAGCTGGGAATGTAGTCCCATCTAAGGCTGGTGATCTTCAAGCTCATGTGGTTGTTGGAAGCACTCAGTTTTTTGGAAGTTATTATACCAAGATCCTTGTTTTCTCTTTGGCTATTGGCCAGAGACCTCCCCTCATTCCATTGTATGGCCCTTTCCATATGCAGGTCATAACCTGACAGTTTCCTTCTTTCTTTAAGTTTATTTACTTATTTTGAGACAGAGACAGTGGGCACAAACTGGGAAGGGTCAGAGAGAGACGGATAGAGAGAATCCCAAGCAGGCTCTCCACTGTTAGTGCAAAGCCTGATGCAAGGCTCGAACTCACAACAATGAGATCATGACCTGAGCTGAAATCAAGACTCGGAGGTTCAACCGACTGAGCCACCCAGTTTTCATTAATATGTTTCTTTAACCGGTAACTTCATTAATATGTAACATAATCTTGCACATGTCATCGTGTTCATTCTGTCACCTTTTCTTTAACCTATTGATTAGGAGCAAGTCACAGGGCCTACCCACACTAGAAGGGAGGTGGTTACACGGAAAGGTAAATACCAGGAGTGGGACTGTGGGACCATGTTGAAGACCTGTCTACAATATTCACGCTTGAAAGCAGATATATTTTTATGGAGTTCTCCAACATTTTTCCACTTCTGGCTTATCTGGCTTGGTTGACATCCACCCACACAGTGGCCAGCTGCAATGTCCTGTCTACCGTTTCAACAGTCCACATACTTTGGGATAAAATTACAACAAAAGGTGGAAAGTTAATATAGCCCTGGAATAATGTGTGAAATCATCCTCTTGTCTATTTAACTTTAGTAATAACTATTTGTGGTCCTCTTTCCTGATAGTAATGAAAACGTATGTATTCATAAGATTATTGCCCACTTACGAGGTGCCAGAAACCATGTGCCCTGCCACATGTGACACAAAAGCTTCAATAGAGGCTACTACTTGATTATTTGCAGTAGTTCGCTGTCAGCCATGAATTTACATACATTTTCAGTACCTTCAAATAGGTGAATTAATTTGGGATCTGGTAAGGAGAAATACCCAACATTAAGAATCCATGGCGTAACCCACCCCAAAATAATCCATCGGCTTAAGGTGACATTAATGTGTACTTTTTTCTCCTGCTCCCCAGTAGACGTTATGTTTTTTTTTCATTTACTATCTTGGGGTGTATGCAGTTTCATCAACTTGTTTGGGTCTTCCCCACTCATAGTTATCAGCCCATGGGTCAAGTGACCAATATGAGGGATCTTCCATACACCAAGTACATCCATTTCTATTATAATTCAGAGAATGGGCCACTGAGTACTAAGTGGTTTTGTAGATATAAGGGGCCCACTATAAGCTAGATATGGCCCCCATTTGTCTTCACTCTAGCAAGGATATAAGGGTCACTTTGTCCCTACATCCTCTAACATTTGGGTCTTCCCCTTTCTTCAATTCATATTTAATCAAGTATTGTTTTATAGATCCCTTTGTGAACTCTAAGGTGAGTTGCTATAGGATAGATTAGTCTTGGGGTGAAAGTTCCTTCCTAATAGAGAGTCAAGTTTTCCTTTAGCCCATGGGTTCTGGATTGAAAACTAGCTTAAGTCTACAAACTAGGTAGGGGTGGTGTCATTTTATTTTGCTGAGTGTCTTCAGCTTTCTATTTTTTTTAAAGTTTTTTTTTTAACGTTTATTTATTTTTGAGACAGAGAGAGACAGAGCATGAACGGGGGAGGGCCAGAGAGAGAGGGAGACATGGAATTTGAAACAGGCTCCAGGCTCTGAGCTGTCAGCACAGAGCCCGATGCGGGGCTCGAACTCACAGACCGCGAGATCATGACCTGAGCCGAAGTCGGACGCTTAACCGACTGAGCCACCCAGGCACCCCTGTCTTCAGCTTTCTAATAATGAGTATGAGATCTCTATGACTGCTCTTCCCCCAAACTTTGTGCCTTAGCATAATCTATTCTTTTAGAGACCAGAAGTATCAGATTGGTTTAATTAGGTTAAAATGTTTGCCTGGCCTACTTCTTCTGTTATCCCTAAGAAAGTATTTCTTTCCTTCCCTTTTCTGGCTTCTACACCTGTATTCTTTGTATTCCTAGACTCATGGGCCTTTCTCCCATCTTTAAATTCCTCAGCATACCATCTTCAAATCTTTCTCTCTATTGTCTTTCTCTCACATTGCCTTCTGTCTTCTAAAATAAAAATCTCTCCACCTTCCCTTTGTCTTTGATATGTTTCAGTCTACCACATTATTCAATTTTGATATCTTTCCTTATTATTCTGTTGGTTCTCGATCTATCTTGTTTCAAGAAGCACTGTGTTTTGTTAGACTTCTCCATCTCTGTGTGTGGATGGAAAACTCGTGATTTCCACTCCATTCTTATCTCACTGTGTTTCTGCACTCACTTGCTTTTGCTGGTAAATGCCATTTCTTAGTTTCTATCATTTGAAAGCCTATTATCCCCTTTGTTACCGGGGAGCCCACTTATGTAATAGAATCTCTATTGTTAGTCCTATAGAGAAAAGCCACTTCTGAACTTCTCAACAATTCATGTGTCTTCTCATTGATCCTTCATTGTTTTGGTAAACACAATGTCCTTTAGATCCTACTGTGAGACACAATCAACAAGAGAGTATCTTAGCCCACTTCTCTGGATTTTGACACTGTCCTTCAAAGCCACTATAGTCTGGCATTTCTACTTCAATTAATCTATACCATCATTTTTTTGCAAGTTTTCAAGAGCCTTTGTAGGCGTGTTAGTACTGCACCCAGGGTGTTTGCTAGGATGTTAACTCCTATATCAAAGGAGTATGTTCCCATATTGGTAAGCTATTCTCTATTAAACTTTGTGTAGGGTATCCTACTTATCCAGTACACCATAGAATACAGTACCATAAACACTCTTCTACCCCTTAAATGTATATATTATCTACATCCTGGAGTTCCTCCACGTGATAATCTTCCTTAGCAGGGTCAATATATCTACAACTGGCTATTGGTCAGATGGCCTGCAGGACATTTTGAGGTAGATCCTGAAGGGGTATAGAATTGTCTTATAAGATATGAGGACATTTATATCATGTATCCACATGATTTTAATGCAAAGGGAGAGTGGCTTTATGAGCTGGAGTTAAAATGTAAAATTTTTGTAAAAAAAGAAATCAAAGCAGACCCCCCCAATAATGTGCATGCATATGAATTTATGTGTTTTTTAATGTGTACATGAACCTTGTGTATGTGTGCCTGTGTGTATGTGTGTGTATTTATGTGTATAATATGATAATTCCAGATAATTTGCTTCAGTCTAAAAGAAGATTCTACTGATTTACTTTATAAAGAAGAAAGAGAGGAATTAAACTCTGATAAGAAACATAACTAATAGCATACTGCTAGGTAATAAAAAGGAATAGAATATAGAAACATCATTTTGGATGGATGTCAAGGACTTCATGCTAATTGAAAAAATATATAAACCTCAAAAGGTCACATAAAATACGATTCCATTTATATAACATTATTGAAATGTTATAGAGATAGAATTATAGAGATAGAGTTAGAGATATAACAGATATAACATTATTGAAATGTTATAGAGATAGAATTATAGAGATAGAGATAGAGAATTATAGAGATAAAAAACAAAATACTGATTGTCAGAGGTTAGGGGTAGTATTTATCTGAATTCTTTAGAGAAATATAACCAAATATAACCATATAACTAAATATACACTAAATATGTATATTATTTATATATATTATATATTGTATATATTCTCTAGAGAAATGCGACCAATAAGTATATACATTTACATGTGTATGTATATATATATAATATATATATAATATATATATTATATATATATATGGCACATAGATGCTAATATATATTACTACATAAAGACATATACTATAAGGAATTGATTCACATAGTTATGGAGACTGAGAAGTCCAAGATCTGCCGTCTGTAAGCTGGAGACTCGGGAGAAACTATGGTTTAGTTCCAGTCTGAATCCAAGTCCAAAAGAAGTCCAAAAGAAGACTGACATCCCAGCTTATGGACAGGTACATAGAGAGAAATAATTCTTTCTTGGTCTTTTATTCTGCTCAGAATAAGTGGATAAAATGGATTAGATGAGGTGCAGCCACAGTAGGGAAGTCAATATACTTCATCCAGTCTACCACTCAAATGTTAATCTCATCCAGAGACCCCCTCACAGACACACCCAGAATAACATTTGATCAAATACCTGGGCACCTCAAGACCCAATCAGGTTGACATGTAAAATGAACCATTACAGGAGATGGGGTGGAGGGTGGAGTGAAGGTGAGATGTATTACAGAGGGGAAACATGGGGGAGAGTTTCACTGTGATGGGATAGCCCTGTGTCTCCATTGTTATTTATTATACCAAACTTCATGTGGGATAAAATGGAATCACACTGTGCACACACATTAACCAAGGTCACGTTCATGATTTTTATATTGCGCTATAGTTGCATATCATTGGGAAAAAAAATAAAACTAGTTACATAGTTCTCTCTGTGCTACTTTTGAAATTTCTTATGAATCTATAATTACTTTTTAATTAAAGAATAACTTTTAAGTTTCTTATTTAAAAAATTATTTCATTGTTTTAAGCATTGAGAAAAAAAACCCAGATTACCCAAAAAAGTCATATTCAAGATGCAATTTAATATATGCAATATTTCTCTTAATGATTGACATTCTAATCAATAAAATTATTAAGTTATTTAGTACAGTATTAAAATCTAATCAATGGTTTTTTAGATGAATATTTATAGACCTCCAGAAATGTATTTTTACTTAGTTCAAATTCCTGAGTGTGCTTTTTATTTTTTTAGACCTACGGGCATTAAAGTGAATTTCCTTGTCTGAGTGGTTTGATGCACCTTGAGACCAAATGGAAATAATAACAAGTTTTCCCAGAACCATACCTATTTATTACTGTGGTGATATATAAGATATTATCACCTTGGAAGGTGAGTTGATGTCTGATTTACTCCCAAGCTTCTATTGTTCCCTTATTTTACACCACAGTTACTTGTTAATGCCAGGGATCGATATCCCATGCCAAAGGTTCAAAATAGCTTATGTAAAACCAATGAATCAGGTAGGTAGTAATTAGTAAACACTTATTGTGCACACACTAAAAAGACAGTTTGCAAACCAGGAGCACTCACAGAATGAAGCTAAGGGGTATACTTTTATAAAACAGCTTATATAGTGAGAAAATGGAGATTGCTTATTCTTCACAGTGATTGGTTATAGTATTACAATTTTCAGTGGCTACCTCATATCAGCTTTGTGAAACAAGCCAAGTTTTGCTTATCATTTCCAGAGGCAAAAACAAGAAATGACCCAGGTCAAGTTAGCCTTGCAAAATACACTAAATTAAGCTCTGCCTGCGCGACTAAATTGTCTCTGTCTGCTCTGGGAACCTTCAAGGCTGGTCTCTGTCTGTCCTTGATTTTAACACCTGCTGAAAATAAGAAGCAAAAGGGATTAAAAACTTGAATCTAAGCCAACTTCCTGGAACATACAGCAGTAGAGGGTTTTTTTTAATGATTATATAGATGGCAATATAGTTA
Source organism: Panthera uncia (assembly GCF_023721935.1). NCBI lineage: Eukaryota > Metazoa > Chordata > Mammalia > Carnivora > Felidae > Panthera > Panthera uncia. Next base: position 19,993,829 of record NC_064810.1, read on the forward strand.
CAAGAGTTCTGTCTAAAGTAAAGGCATCTTATCTTAAGCGGATGATGTTTGCTGACCTGACAGCCTTTTCAGCGTGAGTCCAGACCAGCAGTTTTATTCACACACTTTGTTTACTGCTTGAATTCAAGAAAAATAAAACAAGGCAAAGGAAAACCAAAGGCAGTATGGCAAATGAAAACTGAAAGATTTCCTGTCTAATTACTACCTACCTGATTTATTGGTTTTACATGAGCTATTTTGAACCTTTGACATGGGATATAATCTGAAGCTTTGGGTTTGTGGTTTATGTTTTTCAAGATTTTCCTCTTTCGTTATGATCCTAATGATGTGGAGACACAATTTCTAATTAATGCAATGGTGATAACATAAAACAACTAATAAATCACAAAGTGGACTTTTCAATTATTGTAGCAGAATCATCTCTAAAAGAATTGGGTCTACCTTGTTGCTTATGTTTCTGGGCAAGTGGAATATCATAGGCAAGCGGAAGGAGAGTTTTGGGGGCAAATAACTGTCTGAGTTTCATTTTCTTCCAACATCAACGTTTTCTTAAAAGCAACAACTTAATGTCCAGTTCTCATACCTTCAGTGGTCACTCTTGTCTTTATAAACTGGATAATATAAAACATAGTTTGGGTTGTCTCTTTGTGTGTGATGGCTTTAAGGTCTTGATTTTTATACGGTCTTGTCCCGGGAATGATTATATTTCCAACAAATTCATCATAAGTACCTCTATGTTATCTGTTGTTTGAAACTCCTACTCTGAGCCTCTCTGATGATTACTTTTTATTTTTGAAAACCATTTCCCCAACCAGTGGCCTTGTGCATATATCGTTATATATTACAAGCAAAGTCATTGCTGCAAATGCATACACACACACACACACACACACACACACACACACACACACAAACTGGCTACTAGGTTTCACTGTTCCTTTTCTACCAGGATTTCTTACCGTCTTTACTCCGTGGCTCCCTCGTCTTCCTCCAGCCATTTCTCAGGGGTCAACTTTCACTTTTCAGGAGTCCAGTTCAACTGTATTGTTCCTCTGCAGAGTGCAAATCCCACATCATGAACTCAGAGAGTGAAATGCATTCTTCCTATCCCCAGATTAAGGCCTGCTGCTTTGATGTGTCCCTGAGTGACTGATATCTGAAACAGCACTTCCTTCAGAGGAAACCACTACTTGGACTTCTGAAAGTTTTATGTGGTCTAGAGCCAGGTTAGGTGATCACAGGACATGATACATCTTTCCCCGGGCAGCATTCAAGGCTTCCCTGAGAATTATACTGCCTGTTTGCATAAGCTCACCAAATGGTCCATCCCTTAGTTGAGGAAGGGTCTGTCCAGAGATAAACTTCAATTTCCACCCAGGAAAGAAGAAGGTACATACATGACCAACTACTTGTTTCTTTGTTTTTGCAGCTCTAAATGTCAAGGATCTGTCTTTGACAACAGAAATGAACTGTTGATAACTTTAAAATAATAATTTGTTTCTGCTACATGAATGGGTTGGCCACTAATGTTGCAGCTTTGTCTTTTGGGTTGTGTCTATATGTGTGTGCTTGTAGGTGTATTTATTTGTTTTGGTAGTTGTTCATCAATATGGTTAAGCATCCAACTTCGGCTCAGGTCGTGATCTCATGGTTCATGGGTTCAAGCCCCGCATCGGGCTCTGTGCTGACAGCTCAGAGCATGGAGCTGCTTCAGACTCTGTGTCTCCGTCTCTCTCTGCCCCTCCCCCGCTTGTGCTGTGTGTCTCTCTCTCTCCCAAGAATAAATAAACATTAAAAAAATGTACTTTACTTTTAAAAATCCTATAAGTTATAATATTGTCCAAAATTAATGATTTTCTTATTTTTGTATTTTCAAGTTTGGTTTTTATTTTAAAGTGTATTTGGAGGGGATATGGTATTATAGGTGGCAGCTGATTTTGTGATAAAAATAATAAAAAATGGATATAATCGATAGGAAATATATACTTTTGGTAGATATAAAGAATAAAATTAATATTTGCAGATATTCTTAAGAAATATCAAGGAAAGAGTTAACTAACAAGTATTGCTAAGAATAATTTACATTCTAGGCCTAGCCCTGGACTAGATGCTATGGGAGAAATACCAATTAAATTCAAGAGAAGCCTTTAGTGTCAAATCATTCTTTTCGGAGATGTCATATTCCTCATAAACCTGAATGTGCATTTCTAAAAATCCTAAATTTATTAGGATTTTCAAAGGCAGTTTAATTTCTTTCAAAATCTACTTCCTGACTGATACATAATCTGTGGTGATTTTTTGGTAAACAAGTGTTATTTATTTTATTATTATTATTATTATTATTATTATTATTTTTGCTGTCTGCAGTGAAAAACATAAATATGTCATGTGTTTGATAAATTAAGTTTAAAGGCTTCTTTTGTCAAATTAATCTCATTTAATTATACTAGTCTCAGGCTGACAGCATACTCATTTTGGTTACTTTATTGTATTTCGGTAGGATGATAAAATCATACTCAATTATTGATTTCATATTCTAATCAGCTATGACCTGACCCCTTGTATCAAACTTGAGTCATTGTAAATTTCTCCTCTCTCTGGATTTGTGGCAGTAAAACGCTCTCCTTTGGCGGGTTTTGCCTGGAGGAATAACTGTTCTCCGTCTTCTAACAGAATCTATCAAAGTGGTTGTGCATCATGGCCTGTCCGGTGAGAGTTATTCAAGAAAAACTGCTGATTGAAAATAATGTGTGGAACCACTGCTGATCATTGCCGAGGTAAATCTTCCTTTTTAGTGGCGAAGGGCCACTGGTAACCGCGTAGGAGTACACATATCCACGGAGCTATAGTTTGGAATATAGCTTCACTAAATAGTTCCTTTGAGGTCTCACACTGTGTTTTGAAAATAGTTTTGAAGAGGCCATGGAAATCTGATAAATATATTCATGACTGTGTAGAAAGGGTAAAAACTCACAGAGAACTCTATGGCACCTCACCAGGGCCTTTTAAACATTATGTTTTCAAAGAAAGTTCCAGAAGAATGTTGAGAAATGGAACTTGAGCTTCACAATTCTAAAGATCAAGGGCTCTGCGTTTTGTTTTTAATGTCTATTTATTTTTGAAAGAGAGACAGACCCAGAGTGCAAGTGGGGGAGGGGCAGAGAGGGAGGGAGACACAGAATCCGAAGCGGGCTCCAGGCTCCAAGCTGTCAGCACAGAGCCTGATGGGGGGCTTGAACCCATGAACTGTGAGATCACTACCTGAGCCAAAGTTGGACGCTTTGACTGACTGAGCCACCCGGGTGACCCCCTGAGTTTTAATACATATCAATTGGTGATTTGACTGGGCTTGTTTTTATAGTTGTGGCCTCTTAATTCTGAGAGTTCTTTCCTGAACTCATACTACTTTGTTTTCTCTTTTTCCATTTTTCTAAAAAAGCTGCAGGTATTTTAATATGTCGGTGTAAAGACTTTTTATATTTTAGTTGTATGCTAGAATGGTGTGAGGCAAAAGTGTTTAGAAATTAGGATACTAATTAAGTTTTCTGGATAACTTTCTACTTTGTTTTAAATCCAATGAAAATGGTAGCAAATTGCAGTCCAAAGCTATCACTAGCAGTATTTTACAAAAACAAAAAACAAACAAAAAAACTTACTTTTATGCTATTCGCAAAGTGATGCTATTTTATGGTCTCATATCAGTTTTTTTTTTTCATATATATGGACAAGATGGACCTCCACCCAGAAGCCCCTATTTTTTTCTATTTCTGTATAAAATTTTGTTAATATGACTAACACGTTAGATTCCTTCAATCCACGAACTTGGGATATCTTTCCATGTATTTGTATCTTCTTCAGTTTCTTTCATCAATGTCTGACCATTTTGTGTATATGGGTCTTTCATTTCCTTGGTTAAATTTATTGCCAAATGCTTTACTGTTTTTGATGCTATTGCAAATACCATTGCTCTCTTTTTTTCTGCTACAGATAGTTCACTGTTAGTACCTAGAAATGCAACTGTTTTTTATATGTTGATTTTGTGCCCTGAAACTTTACTGAAATTGTTTATTAGTTCTAATAAGATTTTGTTTTCATTTTTGTTTTGAGTCTTTAGAGTTATACGTGTGTGTGTGTGTGTGTGTGTGTGTGTGTGTATGGAACCATGTCATCTGCAAATAGGGACAGTTTTACTTTTTCCTTTCCAATTTGGATGTCTTTTTTTTCTTTTCATGCCTGATATCTCTGGGTGGGACTTCCAGTGCTATGTTGAACAAGCATGTTGAGAATGGGAACTCTTGATTTGTCCCTTATCTTAAAGGAAAAGCTTTCAGATTTTTACCATTGAATATGATGTTAGCTGTGGCTTGTCAGAAAGTCCTTTATTATGTTATGTATTATTATTATTATTTATTATTATTATTATGCATCCACTTACACATAATTTGTTGAGAATTTTTACTATGAAACTGTGTTAAATTCTGTCGAGTGTTTTTTCTACATTTATTGTAATGATCATATGATTTTACTGCTTTGTATTATTAATATGGTATATTACATTTATTAATTTACATACTTCGAACCATCTTTGCATACCAGAAATGAATCCCACTTGGTCATCATGTGTACTGTTTTCATTATGGTATTAAATTTGATTTGCTAGTATTTTGTTGAAAACTTTTATGTCTGTATTCATCAGGGATATTCATCTACTTTTTTTTTTTCTTGTGTCTTTATCTGGCTTCAGGTGTCAGAGTAATGCTGGCCCTGTAGAATGAGTTTGGGAGCGTTCCCTTTTTTGGAAGCATTTGGAAAGGATTGGTGTTAATTCTTCAAATATTTGCCAGAAATCACCAGTGAAGCCATCTGGTCTTGGGCTTTATTTTGAGGAGAGGGAGAGGAGTTGATAACTGAATCAATTTCAATGCTTGTTATTGATCTGTTCAGATTTTCTACTTCTTCACGATTCAGTCCTGGTAGATTGTATGTTTCCAAGAATTTTTCTATTTCTTCTTTGTTATCCAATTTATTGGCATATAATTTTTCATCGTATTCACTTATGATTCTTCGTATTTAGGGCACCAATGTAATTTTTCTTTTTTCATTTACAATTTTATCGATTTACATCCTCTCTCCTTTTTTTGGCAACTCTAACTACAGGCTAATCAATTTTGTTTCTTCCTGGGAAGTGTACTAAAATCCTGGAGAAGCTAGATGTCCATCTTGGGTTCTATTTTCCCACTGGAAGGACCAGAAGGCCTTTTTATGCAGCACTGTGCTAGTTTTAAGGAGAGGCTTTATCGTCAAAGTGAAACTGTCCCACTTACCTTTGTAATGTGGTTCTTCTTGATATCTGTGGTCAAGGCAAGATGTTTCAGCCTCATCCCCAGGTTCATGGATTTTCACACTGATGTCTTGTCTATGGATAGTTGCTAGTTGGTTATCTTGTGAGGAGAGATGAAACTGGGAACATCAATATATCATTATATCACTTGTTTGCTTTTTAACTAAGTTTTTATGTGAATGCATTTGTGTGTGTGTGTGTGTGTGTGTGTTTATATGTGACTGTATTTGTGAGTATGTATATGAAAAAGAGAGAGATTGTTTTCATTTGAATGAGGTGAAATAATCCAGCTATAGTTTTAGTTAATTGAGACTGATTCCACAAGTGTGATATTGAATTATCATTTGATAAAAGAAAATAAAAATTGTAAAATGCCTGTGACTTGGAGAAATTCTTATGTTGCTCTTTGATAAAGGTAAACATAAGAAGTTAAATGGGACAAAATCCCTTGTATGTAGCATTTTATATCATAATTACTACTGGCATGGGTTGCTGTGATAGCATTACTTTGAGGCCAGTCCTTCTAAAGCTGTAGGTGTGAAATGTATGAGTGCTTCAGCCTATATCTGATTTTCCCCTTCATTCTCCAAATGCAGGAAGGTTTTTACCTTTCTGTACTGAGCAAATGAATAATTGTGTAAGAAATGGTTAAACAGCAAAGCCAGAGGCTCTAGGAGCCAGGGATGTAATTAATCAAGGCCACAGAGGAAATTAGTATTGATTTTTCAAATAATGGGTGAAGACTTTCTGAAATAGCGTTCAATGTGGATGTTATTATTTTTGTGTCTCTATTCAGTACGTTCACAAGTACTTCTTAATTAACACCTTTCTATCCATAGTCCATCATTTTCCACTACCCATATCACTTCATCAGTGTAGAAGAAGAAGGCATGGCTTGGAATTTGGATGTGGTTCCAGTTGGCACACTTTGAGAAGAGTGAACATCCTTAAACTCTGCAAGGACACTACAATACAAACTTTACAAGGGCAAGATGGTTTGCTTTGTTTTGTTCATTCATGTGTCCAGTACCTTGTACAGAGAGGGCACCTAAAAGACCCTCAATAAATATCCCCTAATTAAATAAATAGTTAAACAAAATAAAACTAAATGTTGATAAAAAAAATTCTTTTTTTGAAATTCTGAATCTTAGGGAATGAAAACAGAAAGGGAGAATTATCCATTGGTAGATTTTTCTTTCTGATACAAATAAGGGATCAAACCAATAACAATTACATTTTCAGCTCAAGAATCCAAAACAGAATAACACAGAACCAGGAGCATAACACAGATCAACTATAAAGTAAGAATTGAATAGGTTTCAGAGAAGGTGCTTACATTTCCCTAAGCCATAAATGATGCACCCACACGTAAACACACACACACACACACACACACACACACACACACACTCTTTCATATCCCATTTAACTACGTAGTAAACAATTTGTTATATTTTAATTTCAGTAATTCTCTTTTTTGGTTTCCAAGAAGTTCTTAAAAACAGTGATTCTCAAACAATTTTCCTTCTCGGGGGATATTTGGCAATGTCTTGAGACATTTTTAATTGTCACAACTGCAGGATTGCTCTTGTCATGTAGTGGGCAGAGGCCAACAGATGCTGTTAAACATTTGATAATACATAGAACAGTCACCACAACAAAGAATCATACAGTCCAAGAAATCAATAGTGCTGAAGTTGAGGAATCCTGCTATGAAGGAACATATATCATAGTTTTACTGAGAACTGCTGATTAGAACAGAAGAGAGCCTCCAAACAAGACTCTGGTACTCAGGTTAAGTCATCCAAGTAAAAGACACAGGTCTATTCAAGCATCTCATTGTTAGATCATAATGAGGCCTACAGATGAGTGTAAATTAAAAATACATTTAAAATTGTCCTGGAAAATTTTCTTTGATTAGAGATACTTTTGACAGTCGTAAAAATCAGAGACGAAAATTTTTATCAAGATGGTCATTCCAACTATGAGACCGTGTGAGTTATCTGAAATTGTGTCCGTATAACACGTAGCCAGACCTCAATAATTACTGAGTGTCTGGATAATTGGATGTATTGAATGCAACACTTGCATTTCCTTGAGTTACGTAAAATGATATTAAGGCCTAATTATTCATCCAGTTGATATCCGTGATCAGGAGTGATATAGTCACAATGATATGTTAGGTTAGTTTCTTCTAGAAGCAAAATCAAAAATGGAATGAGAGGTGCACAAGATTTATTGGGGGAGTCCCTGTTCAACACGGCGAAGGAGCCAGAGAAGGTGGGCAGAGCAATGAGACTGACTTACAGTTCTAGCAACTGTAAAGGGGGTAGGGCTCGCAGGAGGATATGTAGGAAGCACCCTGGGACTCCAGCACACTTCCAAGACTGGTTTGATCAGGCCAATTAGATATCTTCAAGCACACGTCCTCTGTGGAAGAACTCCCTGTGTTGTAGGAATGGGGCTGCATCGTTGTTCCCATTGTACAGGGTCATCAATATGAACAACCCACAGGAAGCATGACCTTGTTGTGGATGTAGCATCAGGTCCAGAGAAGCAGCAGCAGGGCTGAGTTCCCTGTAGTCGGAGATGGGAATAGTGCGTGTTTATAGTTGTTACGTCACTGAAGATGAGAAGGTAGAATGTTCTCCAGCCTATTTGTGCACGTGAGACACCAGAAACATTGAAAATCTCTATCGAGAATATTAAGTGAAGGCACAAATGACAATCTGTCTTTTCTCCCCACCGTTTTGGTAATATTCTATAACTCTATATTCTTTAAACCTAGAATTATGGGGCGCCTGGGTGGCGCAGTCGGTTAAGCGTCCGACTTCAGCCAGGTCACGATCTCGCGGTCTGTGAGTTCGAGCCCCGCGTCGGGCTCTGGGCTGATGGCTCGGAGCCTGGAGCCTGTTTCCGATTCTGTGTCTCCCTCTCTCTCTGCCCCTCCCCCGTTCATGCTCTGTCTCTCTCTGTCCCAAAAATAAAATAAAAAACGTTGAAAAAAAAATTTAAATGATCATTTAAAAAAAAATAATAATAAACCTAGAATTATGCTGTGGGTTTCATATCAGCCACACATAATTGGTATTTCCAAAGTCATTAACTGATATCAAGAGCCAGTGTGGACTGACAAATGTAGAATCTCGACTCAAGGTTTTGAAAAGATAATTGAAAAGAGTCCTTGACAACTTGCCAATAGAGAATGTATCCATCTAATAATGCAACGATTACCTGATATGTGAAAATTTACTTACACTCACAAGTTTCTGATCAAAGGGTTTAAAGAGTTCTTCAGCTTTCTTCCTTTTTAATGGGAAGAAGAGTTAGAAATGGTTTTAATGTAATGATACTGGGATTTCTACCTCTGGACTCTATGATAATCCACAACATTTTCTGATAAAATTAGAAATGAAGTCACAAATTGAATATGCTGATTTTCACACATTTTGGTTCATGCTTGAACTTTCTAGTAGAAATTAGCCTTCATACTTTACATTTCTATCATGCATCTCCTAATTTCTGGCACGATTATTCTTTTTTTTTTTCTTTCAATGTTTGTTTGTTTTGTTTTCAGAGAGTGCAAGGAAGGGAAGGACAGAGAGAGAATCCCAAGCAGATTCTTCTCTGTTAGCCTGGAGCCCAACACGGGACTTGATTTCACGAACCGGGGGATTACCTGGGCCGAAATGAAGAGTCAGTCACTTAGCCAACTGAGCCACCCAGGTGTCCCCGCAATTATTCTTTTTAGCAATATTAAAAAATGTATTTGTGAAGGCTGCGGGGGCTATTCTGAATCAAGATGCATCACCAGTTAGATTAATTAAGTTGATGCCATGAATTCACCGTCTTTTGATATTCACCTTTAGATCACTCTAATTTAGCTTTGTCTTTTGAACCAGTGCTTCTTAACAGTGGTAGTGGACATGCTCTTATTCCCAGTGAGAAAGAGATGCATGCTGGGGCCACATGAAAAGGACCAGCACTTTAGGGCACACTGAAACTAACACCCCTGTGACCACCTCCCAAGATCAATTCCCATACCACACTCTATAGTGGATTGCCATCGTCCACACTCTGGACTCTATGCTGTTTCAAATACCACATTTTGTCTGCCTTTATTCTAACTTACTTAATAACTAATAGGCATATTTTGAAAGGGGAAGTTTAAAAAGTTCAGAAATCTGGTGGGTACTATTTTTGGACCACAGTTGCATTTATTACCTTATTTTTCTAAAGTGTTCAGTTATTTTTAGCTAATTTTTCTGGGAAGGTATAAGCTTCATGTGCTTTCACACCTTACTTTATTCCTAACCTTCTGCTTCCATCAAAGTATAGAGGGGGAAAAAAAAGAAAAAGATAAGCAAAGCACAGTTAAGGAAAAGAAGTCTGGCTAGTCCTAATTTATCCCTATTATTGGTAAACTTTGATGATATAGTAAACTCTGTACATTACTTACGTCTGCAATATCCTTCATGGCTTATTGTGGAAACCTCTCAAACTCACGTCACATCATTCTGCAGGACAGGTTCCTGAGAAACTTTCTGTCTGTTGTTTTGCCAATCTTTTCCTTCTCCTTTTTGTTGTTGTTTGTTTGTTTTGTTTTTGTTTTTTGTCATTCTCCCTTTGGTCCTTTCCTTCCTGTGCTGTATATCTTATATACAATATTTATATCCTTAATCTATCTTTTGCCCCAAAAGAATATACGCCTGTTGAAAATAAGTATGCTAAACATTTTTTATAGCCTCTAAATGTTTTCTATATATTATCCCATTTAATCCTCTTCTCACTTGGCAAATGGAAAATCTGATAGATAAATAACTTAAGGGACCTGCCAAAAGTCATATGGCTAGTAAATCTAGATGAGTAAATAAGTATATACTACAGAGATTGGATTTATACTTAGTTCAATCAGATTTAAAGCCTATGATTCAAATCCCGTATAAAATGCTACCTTGTCCAACCATGGTGTGAATTAATGTAGTAAATGTATCTATTAAAAGGAAATACAACATTAGTTTAAGATCAAAGCAATAAATTCTTTTAGATATTAATATGTAAAACTTTATCAATGGAAGCAACATGATATTCAGTCATTAGTTAATGCTGAGGAATTCTTCACATACTTTCCCCTTCCATATGACTTCCATTATAAGAGCAAACATAAAAGAAAATATCTTAATGAAGTAGTGATTAGCTAACAACTGAAGACTTCATCACTTCATTCAAATAGATACATCAAGAAATGGGAAGAATAACATTTACCAATTTTTTAAAGTAAAATGTTCCCCACCCAGGTGTTAGCAACTCCTTGGAATCAGTCATGTTAAGTTAAATGTATGAGAGGACATAGTATCTTGGTTGAGATTAACAGATTTTCTTTGGATTTCAAACTTGCAAGTATAGGATTAATAGTCTCTCCTGGAATAATATCTCTGACTCCAGATAACTTGTGTTCTCACAGCGATTGCAGAACAACCCATCTTTATAAATGAATCAGTAGGAAATTCTTAGCATTTCTTCACATAGCAATTTCGCATTTCTTTTGAACCTTGGTAAGTGAATATTCAAAACATTAAGAGACCTTTGCTAGAGGAAAAGGAAGTGATAATTATGGCTGGACACTTTAAAATTCCATTATCCCTTTCAAAATGTTTGATCACATCAATGACAGGAAAACCTCATGCTGCTGTGTAAAACATTCACGTCAATGATTGTTTTGGTTTCAAAGATCAGTTACCATTCATTCAGTTACCAATGGAAGGTTACACTCAGAAATTCAGAAAACAAGAACCCTGGAGTAGCATCACATTGAAATAACAAATGTGAGGGACAGGATAATCATGTTATTGCCCCCAATGGATGGAGTTTATTTAAATGTATTCTATTGGCCTGTCATAAACATGACTCAACTCCACTGTCTCGGCTTCTGTTTGCATTTCATCTTCCAAATACCAAAATCTTGATTATTTCTATTTCACATTCAATCTCTCAGAGAGAATCTAATAGGTATAATCTATTTATACCTATTATATACCTTGTTATAATAAGTCATCATTAGCCTGATAGGCTGGGGATCTAGAGCTTTAGATCACTGGACAACATACAGATTGGCTGGCCTTGGGTCAGGTATTCCTTCATATCCCAAACTCTAGCTGGATATCATGACAGCAGAAAATTTCAGAGCCACTGCCTTTATATGGGTGAAGGATAGGAACAGCTAGTATAATCTTGGGAGATAGCATGTCTTTCTCCAACTCATTGTGTATAATGAATAGAGCCTTAAGGGACGCTTAACACAATTGGTTAATTGCACATATTTACAGCTTTTTAAATCAAATTTGCTCTCTAAATGATATGGATTTTTTACTATTGACCATTTTATTTGTAAAGAATTCTACCAAAACTTGGCCAAAACTAATAATGTTTTTTTTTTTTTCAATTAGACTAGAAAATGAGAAGATTTGGCTGTTGAAGCCACTATTTTTTTTCCCCAAAGAGTACAAAACTGTATTATTGTTGCAAGGAAAGATACAACTTTGCTGCCATGGCAAAAAGTCAGGCCTCTAGTTAATTGAAAATATGCATCAGTGTATTTAGGTATACATTAAAAGTGTAGTAAAGGCTGAGAAAAAGTCCTCTTTTATGCTATTTAAGGAAAAACTGCTGTCTTTCAGTGCTTGCTAGCCTACCCTAATTCTGTCAGGGATAGATAGTTCTTCAGAAAAGTGATTACATAATAGTTCAGAACGTTGAACTTGTGTAGCTTAGCCTGGGAGTGATTTCTACTAAAGTCTTAAAAGCTGCTGATCACTTAATATTCAAGTGCTACACAATGCTCCGTATTCAAGGGTAATGGCATATATAAAGCAGAGATACTTAAAACATTTCTGCATATTTATTCTGAACTTTGCGGGAATATTCTTTTGCTATAATCAACAAGCTATTTGCTTGTGTTTGTATGTTTCTAGAAATCTTAACTGATTGAAGATCAGTTAACTGATCTCCCAAGATCTTAACTGAACTGAATGAAGAACTAAAAAGCCAAGACTTTCCATTTACCTTCGCATGGAAACGAAAGGACCATCTAGTACTGTAGAAAAGTCTTGGAGGAAATAAAGAAATAACTTTCAATAATCAACATGGCCACTCCTTACCTTCAGGGTGGGTTGCACTTACTGACTTACTTCTACATATTATAAAGAAAGGGAGAAAAAGTAACTTTACAGTGTAAACTTGGCCGGTGTGACTTTGGCCAAGGGATCAAGATGAACATCGGTGATCAGTCATGTTGACAGCAAATACAGATGACATGATGTGACAAGAAGAGCACTTCATCTCCATGGCATTTGGTCCGTCAGACATAATGACAGTCTGACTATGAGGGAGAAGAATCCAAATTGAGGGGCACTCTGCAAAATACGTCACCAGGACTCCGCAGAAGTGTTCAACTTGTGAAAATCATGGACAACCTGAGAAATAATGACAGACCAAGGGACAATAAAGAGGCTTGACAACTAAGTGTGATGTGGTATTCTGGATAGGATCCTAGAATGGAAAATAGGGAAAAAGTAGAGAAATGGTGAATTTTAAAGTAAGTGTAGCTTTTAGTTAATAGTATTTGAATAAAACCAGGTTGTTAGTCATAACAAATGGTCCACACGAATTTGTGTAAAATGTTTGCAATATGGGAATCTGGGTGAGAGGGAAAGGGTAGCGACCTATCTATGAATCTAAACACCTTCTAAATTAAACAGTTTATTAAAGTCATTGTGAGAAAATATTATTTATTTCTTTGATTTTAGATGTTTTATTTCTACACCTTCTTGCTCTATTTTAACTTTGTTAACCATCGTCTAATCTTAGCATTGCAGTCATCAAAATAAAGCAAAATCAAACAGAAGAGCTGTTTTGCATAACAAGATGCAAAGTAGAAGCAGGGTGGAGTATAGCGATTTTTTTTCACTTTTTTTTTTTTGGCTCCTGTTTAGCATAATTTTTTGTCCTTCCATCTCAATAACAAGAAAAAGGGAAAGTCAGTCCATGTCATCAGGACTATCGATTCAAGGTTATAACCAGTGTTATGGGTTGTGTTACGCCTCCCTCAAAATTCATGCATTTAAGTCCCAACCCCTAGGACCTGACCTGAGAACGTGATCCTTTTAGAGATAGCATCTTTATAGAGGTCATCACATTAAAGTGATGTCATTAGTGTGGGTCCGAACCCATTAGTGTGGGTCATAAACAGGGGAATTTGGACACAAAGACACAAATTAAGGGTAGGTGGTAAAAAGAAATGCGGGGTGAAGACGACCATCAAAAAGCCAAGGAGAGAGTCCTGGGGCAGATAGTTCCCTCATGGCCCTGCCAACATCTTGGCTTGGGATTTCAAGCCTCCAGAACTATGAGACAAGACATTTCTTAAATTTCCATAACATTAACAACCCAATCTATGGGATTTTGTGAAACCTGCCTTACGAAAGTAATACATCCTGTAACTAGTCATTGAAAAAAAAATGTATTTGTTGTCCCAGCAGAGTCAGCTTCAGGAGCTATACAGAGTGCCAAGGTGTAGCCGAGGAGGTTACATTTGGCAAAGAACTCCAGGAACAATGTTCTAAGCAAGGAAAAAAGGTCAATGTTAAGTGGTATGGGTAGAAAGGAAGGACTTGGGGTTTACTAGGCTTATAGTTCTACTGCTACTCAGAAATAAAGTATCATATCCATGGCAGAAGAATCAAGACACGGCTCAACTTTGGGTCTCCAAAAAGCTCTTAAACAGGGAACTGGAGCAGGGCATCTGCATGGCTCAGTCACTTAAGCATCCAACTCTTGATTCGGCGCAGGTCATGATATCACGGTGTGTGAGATCAAGCTCCACATTGGATGCTCTCTCTCCCTCTCTCTCTTCGCCTCCTAAGCTCACACTCTCGCTGCTCTTGTTCTGTCTCAAAATAAATAAGTAAACTTAAAAAAAATAAAAGCAAAAAACAAAACCAGAGAGCAGGAGTATATCTATCCGGAGCATCTAATTGGTGGACCACTGCTAAGATTTTTACCTCAAGGTAAACGAAAATAACCAAAACTACAACAAATAAAATATTAGTTGTTAATATTAAGCTGAAGGAAAAAGATCAGGTTCAATGTTTTAAAGACATGAGGGGTCTGGATGGTTCATACCATCAGAAGTGAAGTGAAAGTAACGAAATAGATTGAGGATGATTGGAGGGAACATGGCTACACTGTCTCCTACTTTAGAAGGGTTGTTGATAAATAAGTGTCCATAGTTCTTACCTGCTCATGTGACCATTCTTGTAAGCCATGCCATCAGCTCTCACGTATTTATACATTCACGAGACGGTCATTATTATATTCTACCACATTCACAGTCCTGATGAATCATGTGGAAGACAGAAACAAAAGAGAAATCACAGTCCTCCCCCTCAAGTTTTCTTTCCAATAAATTCATCCAGAAGACAAACAATGGGTGAGCATCAGCTACGTATAATACACCCTGGTAAGAACTACACAGTGTATAGTAGATTCAAGAGACTCTTGGTTGGAAATTAGCAGTGAAAGAAAATAACCTATAAAGCCAGTAATTTGCAAAAATTGATTGTAGTAATTTACTAAATTGTGCTAGATAATAAGTAATTTAACTTCTATTTTGGGTGTGTGTGTGTGTGTGTTTGTGTGTGCACGTGCACACAAAAGCACATGCTTTGAGCTAAAAAAATGTCATTGATTAAATGGAAAAATTCTGGTGAGTACAACTTCCACATATATAACAAGGGGTAAGTATATACTAAAGAAATAACTAGATAGATAGATGATAGATAGATGGATGGATAGATTGATAGATAGATGATAGATTGATTGACTGATAGATGATAGATAGATAGATTGATGATGGATAGATTGATAGATGATAGATAAATTGATTGATTGATAGATAATAGATGATAGATAGATAGATAGATAGATGATAGATAGATAGACTGATAGGTAGATGATAGATTGATTGATAGATAGATGATTGATTGATAGATGATAGATAGATAAATAGATGATAGATAGATAGATAGATAGATAGATGATAGATAGACTGATAGGTAGATGATAGATTGATTGATAGATAGATGATTGATTGATAGATGATAGATAGATAAATAGATGATAGATAGATAGATAGACAGACAGATAGATGATAGACGACTCAGACTGAATTTTTTAAAAGCTCTAGTAGATGACAATAAAAAAACTCTCCAAAAGTGGGATGAAGCAAAAGGTAAATTCCAGATTAAAAGCACAAATGCCTTCAGTGTTGTACAACCAAACCGTGAAGCAAATACCCCAGAACTTAGTGCTAAATAACATCACTTATTACTGCTCATAAGTCTACAGGTCTGCTGGACATTTCACATAATATGGACCAGACTTGCCTGATCTTAACTAGGCTCATAGTTGGTAGATGAGGAGGAAATTCATAACCTAGCTTAATGCTAACGCCTGGTACCCAGTTGGTGGTCTGCTAAGGTGAAAAAGATGACTGGGTGTCCTCTCACTTGTCATCCACCAAGTGAATGGTTTTTGTTCATGGAGAAGACAAGTTCCAAGAAAGGGAGAAATGCACAAGGTTTCTGGAGGCCTGGGCTGGTAACTGGCACACTGTAATTTCTGGCATATTCCATCAGCCAAGCAAGTCTCAAGGCCAGTGCAAATTCAAAGGTAGAAAAATACAGATTATATCTTTCAATGGGAGAAATGGCACAGGGTACGGACACAGGAAAGGATGAAGGTTGCACCCACTTTTGCAAGCTACCACAGCTGTTAACAAAGTAGTGCTCTGCACTGCCACATTTAGACAAGTAATCTTGGAAGGTGTCTTTTATTTACATCCTCAACTTGAACCAATGTCTACAGTATTGTCATACATATATTACATATACATGCAAAGCATACAAATATTTCACTTTTTTCTAAAAATTGGTATTTAACTATTCTCAGAAATTATCCGTCTGGGGGTATTGTTATAAAAGTTGAAAAACACAAGAAGCACTTTGTGTCCTCGTTTGCTCGGGCTGCCATCACAAAGTGCCATTGACTGTGAGGCTCAAACAACAATACTCTCTCACATTTCTGGAGGCAAAACTGAGGTCAAAGCGTCAGTAGCGATGATTTCATTCTGAAGCTTCTCTCTTTGGCTTGTAGATGACTGTGTTCTTGCTGTGACCTCACACTGCTACCTCTAATTCTGGGTGTGTCGATGTCCCTATCTCCTCTTCTTTCAAGGACAGGAGTCAAATTGGTTTAAGGCCCAGACATATGACCTCGTTTGACCTTTATTACCTCTTCAAAACCCCTATCTCCAAATACAGTCACATGTTGAGGCACAGAGGCTTAGGACTTCAACATATACATTTGAGTGGGGTTGGGGGCACAATTTAGCAAATAACAACTTCCATGCAAATCAAACCAGTTTCTTAGTTGTTCAACATATAGAGTTCTTTAAGGATGTTATTTATATTAATATTAATATTACCTCCACTGTTGTTCTGTTCCCACCTTCCCCAGTTGAGACCGTTGGGAATAAATATTATTTTCTACTTATTTTCTTGAGAATTATTTGTACTGTACTTTGATACACAGGTTTTTCTTGACATGCGTCTGGAACAAGCTTTTATTGTTTGGTAAATACATGTATGGGTAAAATACCTCACAGCAAGTATGACTTGAAACTTCTGGAAAAAACTTGACTTAGTTGGATGGATTTTAGTATCACTCTTTTACCTTCATCTCAGATCAGCCGCAGGTGATACTTACCAAAATAGGTTAAAGTCTTGTACACATTTTTTAATTTTTTTTTAAAGTTTATTTTTGAGACAGAGAGAGACAGAGCATGAATGGGGGAGGAGCAGAGAGAGAGGGAGGCACAGAATCGGAAGCAGGCTCCAGGCTCTGGGCCATCAGCCCAGAGCCCGACGCGGGGCTCGAACTCACGGACCGTGAGATCGTGACCTGAGCTGAAGTCGGACACTCAACCGACTGAGCCACCCAGGCGCCCCTACATTTTGACTTTTTAACACATAGTACAAATTACATGTGTACACATTACATATGCATTTATACATGCTATATTTATTACACTCTCCCCGGTCCCTAACAAGGAGGCGGGATGATACAATTGCTATTTTCTTATTATACAGGTACAAATGGGTTTTGACAGTTCTGGAGGTATTTCGATTCTGGTGCAAGAATCGAAATAAAAAGCCAGACTCCCAGCCTTTCTTCCACCCTCATTTTTATTCCGTAACTAATTGGGGAACTGCAGTTGCCTGGAGCTGTAGAAATCTGTATCTATCAGAAAAGAGAGGACTTTATTTCAGCATATTGTTCCTATGTCAAGGCAAATTCACAGTCTTCACTGTGTTAAAACAAGTTAAATATTCTGCATGTGATCATTTATCTCAATGACTGGATATTGCTTCTTTCTCTAAAATGCTAAGATTATTGTTTAACTAACGGAGACTTGCATACCAGACCTGAAAGTATTTCCTAAAACACAGCTTCTTCTTACTCTGAAGAGACCGGGTAAATAAAGCAAAATACTCTACAATTAGTACATTGGCATTTAGATTCCTGGGATTTTCCCAGCCCTACTCTAGAATTAAACACATCCCTATATCTATTGCTCTATCAAGGGCATGTGCCCCTTACATTAAAATATGTCTAGACAGTACTCCTGTATCCCTTGGGTAAATTCCTAGCAGTGCTATTGCTGGGTCATAGGGTAGGTCTATTTTTAATTTTTTGAGGAACCTCCACACTGTTTTCCAGAGTGACTGCACCAATTTGCATTCCCACCAACAGTGCAAGAGGGTTCTGGTTTCTCCACATCCTCTCCAGCATCTATAGTCTCCTGATTTGCTCATTTTGGCCACTCTGACTGGCGCGAGGTGGTATCTGAGTGTGGTTTTGATTTGTATTTCCCTGATGAGGAGCGACGTTGAGCCAAAGCATAAGAGACTCTTAAAAACTGAGAACAAACTAAGGGTCGATGGGGGGTGGCGGG
>NC_064810.1:20012341-20017577 GCF_023721935.1 Panthera uncia
TACAAAATATATATATATATATATATATATATATACAAGTATGCCATATGTAGTCATAAAAGAAACATACACCATTTCTAAATTTGCAAAAAGGGGATCCTAAATAACTATTTTCTTCTTCTGCAAAGCTCAGCGTATTTGTTGACAATTTTGGATCTTGAGTTCAAACCCAGGGCTTTCTGGCACCCAAATCTGTGTTATTTTTACTACTCCATATTGCATGAAACATTAGACTTGTTGAGGTTCCGGAAGATGGCGGCGTAGGAGGACGCGGGGCTCACAACGCGTCCTGCCGATCACTTAGATTCCACCTACTCCTGCCTAAAGAACCCAGAAAACCGCCAGAGGATTAGCAGAAGGGAGTCTCCGGAGTCAAGCGCAGACTAGAGGCCCACGGAAGAGGGTAGGAAGGGCGGCGAGGCGGTGCGCGCTCCACGGACTAGCGGGAGGGAGCCGGGGCGGAGGGGCGGCTCGCCGGCCAAGCAGAGCCCCCGAGTCTGGCTGGCAAAAGCGGAGGGGCCGGACGGACTGTGTTCCGACAGCAAGCGCGACTTAGCGTCTGGGAGGTCATAAGTTAACAGCTCTGCTCGGAAAGCGGGAAGGCTGGAGGACAAAGGGAGGGAGAGCTGCTGAGCCCCCGGACGGCAGAGCTCAGCTTGGCGGGGAACAAAGGCGCCAGCGCCATCTCCCCCGCCCACCCCCCAGCCAAAATCCCAAAGGGAACCAGTTCCTGCCGGGGAACTTGCTCGCTCCGCGCAAACACCCAACTCTGTGCTTCTGCGGAGCCAAACCTCCGGCAGCGGATCTGACTCCCTCCCGCTGCCACAGGGCTCCTCCTGGAGTGGATCACCTAAGGAGAAGCGAGCTAAGCCTGCCCCTCCTGCCCCCCGTGCACTTTGCCTACCCACCCCAGCTAATACGCCAGATCCCCAGCAACACAAGCCTGGCAGTGTGCAAGTAGCCCAGACGGGCCACGCCACCCCACAGTGAATCCCGCCCCTAGGAGAGGGGAAGAGAAGGCACACACCAGTCTGACTGTGGCCCCAGCAGTGGGCTGGGGGCAGACATCGGGTCGGACTGCGGCCCCGCCCACTAACTCCAGTTATACACCACAGCACGGGGGAAGTGCACTGCAGGTCCTCACCACGCCAGGGACTCTCCAAAATGACCAAACGGAAGAATTCCCCTCAGAAGAATCTCCAGGAAATAACAACAGCTAATGAACTGATCAAAAAGGATTTAAATAATATAACAGAAAGTGAATTTAGAATAATAGTCATAAAATTAATCGCTGGGCTTGAAAACAGTATACAGGACAGCAGAGAATCTCTTGCCACAAAGATCGAGGGACTAAGGAACAGTCACGAGGAGTTGAAAAACGCTTTAAACGAAATGCAAAACAAAATGGAATCCACGATGGCTCGGCTTGAAGAGGCAGAGGAGAGAATAGGTGAACTAGAAGATAAAGTTATGGAGAAAGAGGAAGCTGAAAGAAAGAGAGATAAAAAAAAACCAGGAGTATGAGGGGAAAATTAGAGAACTAAGTGATACACTAAAAAAAAATAATATACGCATAATTGGTATCCCAGAGGAGGAAGAGAGAGGGAAAGGTGCTGAAGGGGTACTTGAACAAATTATAGCTGAGAACTTCCCTGAACTGGGGAAGGAAAAAGGCATTGAAATCCAAGAGGCACAGAGAACTCCCTTCAGACGTAACTTGAATCGATCTTCTGCACGACATATCATAGTGAAACTGGCAAAATACAAGGATAAAGAGAAAATTCTGAAAGCAGCAAGGGATAAACGTGCCCTCACTTATAAAGGGAGACCTATAAGACTCGTGACTGATCTCTCCTTTGAAACTTGGCAGGCCAGAAAGGCTTGGCACGATATCTACAGTGTGCTAAACAGAAAAAATATGCAGCCGAGAATCCTTTATCCAGCAAGTCTGTCATTTAGAATAGAAGGAGAGATAAAGGTCTTCCCAAACAAACAAAAACTGAAGGAATTTGTCACCACGAAACCAGCCCTACAAGAGATCCTAAGGGGGATCCTGTGAGACAAAGTACCAGAGACATCACTACAAGCATAAAACATACAGACATCACAATGACTCTAAACCCATATCTTTCTATAATAACACTGAATGTAAATGGATTAAATGCGCCAACTAAAAGACATAGGGTATCAGAATGGATAAAAAAACAAGACCCATCTATTTGCTGTCTACAAGAGACTCATTTTAGATCTGAGGACACCTTTAGATTGAGAGTGAGGGGATGGAGAACTATTTATCATGCTCCTGGAAGCCAAAAGAAAGCTGGAGTAGCCATACTTATATCAGACAAACTAGACTTTAAATTAAAGGCTGTAACAAGAGATGAAGAAGGGCATTATATAATAATCACAGGGTCTATCCACCAGGAAGAGCTAACTATTATAAATGTCTATGCGCCAAATACCCGAGCCCCCAGATATATAAAACAATTACTCATAAACATAAGCAACCTTATTGATAAGAATGTGGTCATTGCAGGGGACTTTAACACCCCACTTACAGAAATGGATAGATCATCTAGACACACAGTCAATAAAGAAACAAGGGCCCTGAATGATACATTGGATCAGATGGACTTGACAGATATATTTAGAACTCTGCACCCCAAAGCAACAGAATATACTTTCTTCTCGAGTGCACATGGAACATTCTCCAAGATAGATCATATACTGGGTCACAAAACAGCCCTTCATAAGTTTACAAGAATTGAAATTATACCATGCATACTTTCAGACTACAATGCTATGAAGCTTGAAATCAACCACAGGAAAAAGTCTGGAAAACCTCCAAAAGCATGGAGGTTAAAGAACACCCTACTAACGAATGAGTGGGTCAACCAGGCAATTAGAGAAGAAATTAAAATATACATGGAAACAAATGAAAATGAAAATACAACAATCCAAACGCTTTGGGATGCAGCGAAGGCAGTCCTGAGAGGAAAATACATTGCAATCCAGGCCTATCTCAAGAAACAAGAAAAATCCCAAATACAAAATCTAACAGCACACCTAAAGGAAATAGAAGCAGAACAGCAAAGGCAGCCTAAACCCAGCAGAAGAAGAGAAATAATAAAGATCAGAGCAGAAATAAACAATATAGAATCTAAAAAAACTGTAGAGCAGATCAACGAAACCAAGAGTTGGTTTTTTGAAAAAATAAACAAAATTGACAAACCTCTAGCCAGGCTTCTCAAAAAGAAAAGGGAGATGACCCAAATAGATAAAATCATGAATGAAAATGGAATGATTACAACCAATCCCTCAGAGATACAAGCAATTATCAGGGAATACTATGAAAAATTATATGCCAGCAAATTGGACAACCTGGAAGAAATGGACAAATTTCTAAACACCCACACTCTTCCAAAACTCAATCAGGAGGAAATAGAAAGCTTGAACAGACCCATCACCAGTGAAGAAATTGAATCGGTTATCAAAAATCTCCCAACAAATAAGAGTCCAGGACCAGATGGCTTCCCAGGGGAGTTCTACCAGACATTTAAAGCAGAGATAATACCTATCCTTCTCAAGCTATTCCAAGAAATAGAAAGGGAAGGAAAACTTCCAGACTCATTCTATGAAGCCAGTATTACTTTGATTCCTAAACCAGACAGAGACCCAGTAAAAAAAGAGAACTACGGGCCAATATCCCTGATGAATATGGATGCAAAAATTCTTAATAAGATACTAGCAAATCGAATTCAACAGCATATAAAAAGAATTATTCACCATGATCAAGTGGGATTCATTCCTGGGATGCAGGGCTGGTTCAACATTCGCAAATCGATCAACGTGATACATCACATTAACAAAAAAAAAGAGAAGAACCATATGATCCTGTCAATCGATGCAGAAAAGGCCTTTGACAAAATCCAGCACCCTTTCTTAATAAAAACCCTTGAGAAAGTCGGGATAGAAGGAACATACTTAAAGATCATAAAGGCCATTTATGAAAAGCCCACAGCTAACATCATCCTCAACGGGGAAAAACTGAGAGCTTTTTCCCTGAGATCAGGAACACGACAGGGATGCCCACTGTCACTGCTGTTGTTTAATATAGTGCTGGAAATTCTAGCATCAGCAATCAGACAACAAAAGGAAATCAAAGGCATCAAAATTGGCAAAGACGAAGTCAAGCTTTCGCTTTTTGCAGATGACATGATATTATACATGGAAAATCCGATAGACTCCACCAAAAGTCTGCTAGAACTGATACATGAATTCAGCAAAGTTGCAGGATACAAAATCAATGTGCAGAAATCAGTTGCATTCTTATACACTAACAATGAAGCAACAGAAAGACAAATGAAGAAACTGATCCCATTCACAATTGCACCAAGAAGCATAAAATACCTAGGAATAAATCTAACCAAAGATGTAAAAGATCTGTATGCTGAAAACTATAGAAAGCTTATGCAGGTAATTGAAGAAGATATAAAGAAATGGAAAGACATTCCCTGCTCATGGATTGGAAGAATAAATATTGTCAAAATGTCAATACTACCCAAGGCTATCTACACATTCAATGCAATCCCAATCAAAATTGCACCAGCATTCTTCTCGAAACTAGAACAAGCAATCCTAAAATTCATATGGAACCACAAAAGGCCCCGAATAGCCAAAGTAATTTTGAAGAAGAAGACCAAAGCAGGAGGCATCACAATCCCAGACTTTAGCCTCTACTACAAAGCTGTCATCATCAAGTCAGCATGGTATTGGCATAAAAACAGACACATAGACCAATGGAATAGAATAGAAACCCCAGAACTAGACCCACAAACGTATGGCCAACTCATCTTTGACAAAGCAGGAAAGAACATCCAATGGAAAAAAGACAGTCTCTTTAACAAATGGTGCTGGGAGAACTGGACAGCAACATGCAGAAGGTTGAAACTAGACCACTTTCTCACACCATTCACAAAAATAAACTCAAAATGGATAAAGGACCTGAATGTGAGACAGGAAACCATCAAAACCTTAGAGGAGAAAGCAGGAAAAGACCTCTCTGACCTCAGCCGTAGCAATCTCTTACTCGGCACATCCCCAAAGGCAAGGGAATTAAAAGCAAAAATGAATTACTGGGACCTTATGAAGATAAAAAGCTTCTGCACAGCAAAGGAAACAACCAACAAAACTAAAAGGCAACCAACGGAATGGGAAAAGATATTTGCAAATGACA